>NC_073744.1:12961928-13181928 GCF_029784135.1 Toxorhynchites rutilus septentrionalis | reverse complement strand
AGAGTGGTTTTGCCCGATTGGCCCACCTAGTAGTAATACTACTATATCTTGGCTCACACGAAGACACAAAACCGTCAATTCGCTAACCCTTTATCACAGCAGTGGAACTCCATACAATTCACTGACTAAAAAGTGTCCACATTTTCATCGCTTGTTTACATGAAGAATATATTTTTTTCAGGCACACTTGATTTGAGAGTGTATGGATTTCTAGCTGTCTTGACGCAAGGTCTTTAATGAAGAATGATAAGATGGGAAGGTTTATATAAACATGTTTATAATTACATATGTTATTCAAATATTAATATTACCCTTTTTTTAACTATTCAGTGCAATTTTATCAAAATTTGAAAGAGAAATTAAAAACGTCTTTTTCAATATTTTTTGAGATGGTTATTAATAATCCATGATTACCTTTGCTTTATTATTTACCCCCCATTATTTGTTAATTTTTCCTGCTTTTCGTTCTTTGACCTATTATTTTGACAATTCAATTTGAGAGGTTTAAAATTGCGACAAGATAGAAATTTGGTGTGAAAGAGCGAATTGTGGAAAATTAAGTGGCAAATTTTCTAAGCTTTATAATTATAGTTTTTCTGTAGTATCTAATTTCTGAGCTTGTTTGAATGACCGATTGAAGTTTATTCATAGAAGAATAAGATTTCATTTTTTATGTCGATTTTTTAAATCGACTCAATGGTTGAAAAGTAATGCCGTTTTGGAAGAAAGCTTACTTACTTAATCAGCAAAAGGTCCCAGTGGCATGTGCTGTACAAAAAAGTCGTCTCCATTCACATGAATTAATTTTTTATATTTTTTCCAATTCTTAACTTTCAAACTTATTTCAAGGATCAACATATCATATTTTTCTATTAATCCACAAACATGCCTAGTAGTAACTTAAAAAAACCAAACTCATAAACGACAAAAAGAGTCTTCGATTGTATATATTATATCATCCACTATTCAAGGAAGTTAATGATACTTATATTTTCTAGCATTAACCCAAATGCAGTAATCCTAATTATTATTATGGACGCACTAAAAGACATGAAAAACAGCAAGAAAAACGCGATCTTTGAAATTTTTGAACTATTGCAGTATTACTCCAGCCATTCCATGCCAAACTGATAGAGTGGTTTTCAGATTTTCGTGAAAATGGGTAGCTTGTTTTCGTTATGGTAAAACATTGAACCTGTATTATTTTTTTGGGTGATTCGATTTGTTACACTTTTCCCAAAAATGACTTTTATCAAAAACTCATAACTTTTGAACCACTAAGCCGATTTAGATGATCGACACATCAAATTGAAGTTAAATAGCAAGTCTTTTTTGGAAAAATATCAAACTTGCAAGAAATTGGAATTTTGTTTTCATAATTATTGATTGTATCTATTTTTTATAGTTTACATGGTTCCGGGACCAACGGTGCTATAATTTTCTATATTTTTTTTTCTTGAAAACTGAGGATTTTTTACACATTTACATTTTTTACTCAAATCAGATGTATTCTTCTTTCTGTTTTGAGTTATAATGTTAACCGATATGATGGATATATCAAATTAAAGCCAATGAAGTAGAATTTTTTGGAAAAATATTGCACTTGCGAAAAAAATGAATTTTGTTTTCGTGATTAATAATTGTATGTGTTTTTTATAGTTTACATGGTTTCGGGACCAGGGGCGCTATATTTTTTATATTTTTTCTTGAAATCTAAGGATTTTTACTTAACACATAAAAAATCAGAGATGTGTTCTTTCCTCTTTTTTTTGTTGCAAATGTGAGACTTCAATTAACTATGTCGATTATCTAAATCGGTTCAGTAGATCAAAAGTCGGTTCAATTTGAAAAATCATAATTTAAAAACGAAGAAGAACACATTTTTGGATATGTTATCTAAGAAATCCTCAGCTTTCGAGAAAAAATATAAAAAAATAGAGCGCCCTTGGACAATATGAACTGTAAAGAACAAATACGATCAATAATTTAAAAAAAATAATTTTTTGCAAGTGTATAATTTTTTCAAAAAAAGGCTAACTGGTCAATTTGATATGTCGATCATCTGAATCGGTTTAGAAGTTCAAAAGATATGAATTTTTGAAAAAAGTTATTTTTGGAAAAAAGGAGAAAAACTATATTTTTCGAACCACCCTAAAATGGAATGGGATCTTGTATTTTGCGATAAGGAACAAAACTACCAATGTACACGAAAATCTTAGAACCACTATATCGGTTTGGCATGGAATATATATAACACTAAAAAAATATAGTTTGATGGTAATTTCCCCGGCAACTAAAAAGATCATTACTAGAAACTAATTGATGTTAACGTTTCATTACCTTGTGAATTCTAGACACACTACCAGCAGAGGGTATTTAAAAAAATAAAAAATGGCTTTTTACGGGGCTTGTTCGAAACTGAAAAAAATGAAATTTATTCAGAAATCATATTTTTATGTTGTTTTTTAGGTGTACAGGTAATGACCTAGTCATATAATTATTGTATCATTCAATTTATTTCGATGAGAATGCTTTAAAATATTTCAACTAATGCTCTTACCACATTTTATTTTTTTTATTCAATGACCAGTTTCTATGGCAAAGCTTCATTCGTAAATTACACATTTGTCATCATTGGTGGAATACGACCATAAATGTTGTTATGAATAGCACGGAAAGTTATGATTACAATACATATGGGTTTTTTTCATATTGCAAATATTAGGCTGTCAAAAAAGTCCTGCGGTATTTCCGCGAGGTGTCGTTGTAAGCGCGTAGTTCTAGTCGTATTCATTGTATCGAGTCATACTATAGCTTGTTGGAAAGGTATTTTTGCGCGCTATAATATAGTCCTTGACAGTGTTTTGTTTGGTTAAGTCGTTCGTGAGTTATAGTGTCGCAAATATGGAGCAAAATAAAGAGAAAATCCGACATATTTTACAGTACTACTATGACAAAGGCAAAAATGCATCTCAAGCTGCAAATAAAATTTGTGCAGTTTATGGACCCGATACAGTTTCCATTTCCACCGCACAACGATGGTTTCAACGTTTTCGTTCTGGTGTAGAGGTCGTCGAAGATGCGCAACGCTCCGGAAGGCCTGTCGTCGAAAATTGCGACAAAATCGCTGAATTAGCCGAGAAAGACCGGCGCAGTAGCAGCCGTAGCATCGGCCAAGAGCTGGGGATAAGTCATCAAACCGTTATTAACCATTTGAAGAAGCTTGGATTCACAAAGAAGCTCGATGTATGGGTGCCACACACGTTGACGCAAAAAAACATCTTTGACCGTATCGACGCATGTGAATCGCTGCTGAATCGCAACAAAATCGACCCGTTTCTGAAGCGGATGGTGACTGGCGATGAAAAGTGGGTCACTTACGACAACGTAAAGCGCAAACGGTCGTGGTCGAAGCCCGCTGAAGCGGCTCAGACGGTGGCCAAGACCTCATTAACGGCCAGGAAGGTTCTGCTGTGTGTTTGGTGGGATTGTCAAGGAATAATCTATTATGAGCTGCATCCCTATGGCCAAACGCTCAATTCGGACCTGTACTGCCAACAACTGGACCGCTTGAAGGTAGCACTTATGAAGAAGAGGCCATCTTTGATAAACAGAGGCCGCATTGTCTTCCATCAGGACAACGCCAGGCCACACACTTCTTTGGTGACGCGCCAGAAGCTCCGGGAGCTCGGATGGGAGGTTCTTTTGCATCCGCCGTATAGTCCGGACCTTGCACCAAGTGACTACCACCTGTTTTTGTCCATGGCAAACGAGCTAGGTAGTCAGAAGTTAGCCACAAAAGTGGCCTGTGAAAATTGGCTATCCGAGTTTTTTGCCAATAAGGAAGCGAGCTTCTATAACAGGGGTATTATGAAGTTGGCATCTCGTTGGGAACAAGTCATCGAACAAAACGGCGCATTTTTGACTTAAAACAGATGATTGTAACTAATTTTATGAACAAATGAAAATTAAAAAAAAATACCGCAGGACTTTTTTGACAGCCTAATATTAACGACATTATACATAAACCGATAAAAATGCATTATAATATTTGTCCACAGCACTTTCAGCGTCTATTTATATATTTTATTAAATTTTCAGTTCGTAATTTCTATCCCTTTCGCCGTGTTTATCATGATGATGCTAACATTAATAACATTATATACGAACCTCCCACCTTATATATGACGTCTCCCACCGTTTTAGAGACATCTTAACATTATATTCAATTTTTGGAGCGTAAATCATCTGTCAATTTTTTCACTATTTACATTTTCTTGCCACAAATCGTTGCCACTTTTTTCTCTCATGTTCCACTTCTCTTCTCTGCCTTTATATTCCCTAAACATTAGGTCGTATGAATAAAAAAAAGTATTTACTTATTCTGCCCGTTTCCAAGTAAAGTAAACTTTCCTAGTATTTACTTGAATCCGTATGAATAAAAGTTTACTTTACTAATTTGATTTTCGAATTCGAACATAGTTTTTACTTTGTCAAACATCTATCAACTGATTGTTTAGGTTTCGTTTCGAAACGTTTTTTTTTGGGCAAAGCGTGAATTCGCGATGAAAAAGGAATAGTGTCGACGTCTGGTGGCGACTTTCAATTAGGGACCATAGTTTGGGTCCCTATCTCGTTAGTGTAATACCTATCATATTAGAAGACACGAAGCCAGTTTTCAAATTTGAATGAAAATGTTCACATCATGTTATTTAATCACTTAAAACACTTTTTTCCGACTTTTATTTAACCCTTTGTCTATTCATTTCCAACATCATTACTGAAACTTTTCACTGTAATATAAAGTTGTCTTCAAAAACAATATTCGTACAAGATTTTTTCACCACCTGCAAACAAAAGTGTTTTTCATTTAAACAGAATGCCAAATTGGTACGGAAAGGTTATTTTTCATTCATAATTTAAATTTTTAAAACGTGTTCATTTCGCCTGAAAATCAACCAATTTTTTTACGCTCCCCTAAACTAGTAAACGAAGCTCAGTGCCATCAATGCGGATTAGGATTGGGCGATCTTTAGAAAAAGATCGATATTGATGGATCGATTTTTCAAACGGCGCAGGGATCGATTCACTGATTAAATCGGTACCAAAGAATCGATCTGTGCTGAATCGATCTTTGAAAAATCGAACACCTTCTTTCCAATTTATTTACTTGTTCTATATAAATATAGTCATTTCTTTAAACATGAAATAAACATTTCACATTTCTACTCAAACATCAAAGGCATTTCAGTTTGATTCTCAGAATGAAAGTCACAAAAAAAAACTTGAAAGCCCAGAAAAAACGTATTTTCCAGAGCATCTTGAACCGTCATGGAATCATTTAATCAAATATATTTATTGAAAATTATTATCAGAAATTCAACAACTGATGTTCATCCAGAACTCTACTGAAATTAATCCCGTTGAATCCAATTGTATCATACCCCTGCCATTTAGCCGAAATCCTGCTAGTAGTCCCAGTTCTAGAAAAGAACGCTTCAGCTGAACCTGATGTCACCATCGCATCGCGTCACAATTTTCACTTTCAGCCTAGTGAATGTGATGGTGTAAATATAACTTGTTGCCACTTGTTTTGTAATGAGAAAACCTATAAAATTTGTCAAGTGGTTTTTGGTGAGAATCAATGTTCACAAGAAACAAATTTACGGTCAAAAAAATAGGAAAGATAGCAAAGAAAAGATCGACTTTCGCAATTTTATTTGAAGTAGGAAGAATCGATCCGAAAAACCGGAAATCGGAGAGAAAAATATCAATCATATCCACTATAGGGCTCCACTCGATTATCCCTAAGGTTAGCCTCAAACCATGGTTCAAAAGTCTGGACTAGAGTCGGGACTTTATTCGCACCTTCTCCCGACTCATGTCCAATCACTGTTCGTTAGATGCGCTACTCTTTCGTATTAATCTTGCCGACAACAATCTTTGTGTTTGTGGCCAAGGTTACCACGACATCGAGCACGTTGTTTGGTCGTGCGAGCTGTATCTTGTCGCCAGATCGAATTTAGTAGTCACCCTTCGGGCCCGAGGAAGGCAGCCCATGATGCCGGTGAGAGACGTGTTGGCTCGGTTAGACCTTGATTACATGTCCCAAATATATGTATTCCTTAAAGCTATCGATCTTCGTGTGTGATTGTCCTTATACCCTTAGTTTTTGCTTTTCCTTTTCCTTTGTGAGAGATCGGATCCCTTCTTACGAATAAGATGAAATGTAAATACACATTAGATATAAGATAGGTTTAAGAATTGAGTGTGATGAGTGTGATTGAGAGTGTGAGTGTGATCATTGTCAACATATCCTCATATCCCCTCCTTTTCCTGAAGAAAATATGTCACCCTTCTAAACTCGAGTTGACCGCGAGTAATCGGTTTCCTATATTATTAACATTAGAATTAAGGAAAAATGTATATATACTAGTAACAATAAAGTAAGGAGTTCGGCTCCTTTAAACCTATGTAACTGAGCCTGTAAAAATAAACGATTTAAATAAAAAAAAAAAATATCCACTATCACTAATTTTAAACATAAACTTTTACTTAGTCGCGGCAATACATACACACACTCTTTACAGATACACGGGCCAAAGGTTGTGCAGTCCACTGATCATTCAACAAGAGCCAAAGGTTGTACCGCTTATGACAACTCTACACGAGCTGATGATTGCGCCGGCTAGTGACCATTCTATCCTGGATTCCTCGAGTCGAGAAAGACGCACCACGCTAGATATGGGGTACAGACTAGGGGGGCGTTGCTGATTAATGGTCAGCTGCATCCCAATAGGAGGTATCCCGTGTCGGGCACACGTACAGAGCATCGAAGACTGCAACATACTTTTACATAATTTTACATCCTCGAAAGCTATCCAAATGTTAGCATTATGTTCATAAAATTTATCAGGTGGTTAGATTAAAAACGATGTACATTGAAAAAAAAAACTCTTAGATCGAAAAAATCGAAGGAAAAAGATCGATCTTTACGATTTTTCCGGGTACAAAGAATCGATCCAAAAAATCGGAAATCGAAATGGAAAAGATCGATCTTCTGAAAATCGATCCAAGATCGCCCAATCCTAATGCGGATCGTTAACTTGTTTAGCTTCAAGCGCAAGATAGCAGCATGAAACATAAATCGGATATGACATCAAAACGAATGATAGTGTTTTCAGATCCAAAGTATGCTCATGAGCATACTTGATAATAACGAAGTAAATACTTGATGAATGCTGTTTTATTCATACGAAATCAGCTAAACATCCATTTTCGAAAAGTAAATACTTTGTTGTTTCTTTTTTTCATACCAGACGTAGTAAAAACTTAATCTCACTGCTAGACTGCTCGAATGAAGTAAAGTAAAGGTGAATTTTGTTTTTATTCATACGGCCTATTGTCTGTAATCAATGATTTGAAGCACAATGCCGAGCATGATTTTATAAGAAAAATCCTCGCTCAAAGCGCTACTGCTCAAAGGGGAGAAACAAGTCATATGGTGCAACGTGCAAGCTTTTCTCCTTTGATAACTGAAAATTGGGCCAGAACGTATCCTTTTCCACACACACACACATGCTTTCATTACCACACGTGTTACACCGATCTAGCGGCAGCAAATTCTGAACGCGCAACACAAAACTTCAGAGGGAGGCGATGGGTGCGCGTGCCAGATGGTGACTCCTTGGCGTCTTCTATTTTTTTCTTGCGCGCTTCGGGTGTTCCAAATTTAGTCGTTTTTCGCCACAGGTTATGGCAAATGCTTGAACAAAAAAGTTGTGAGTGCAGTACTCCAGTATTGCACAGCTTAGTCACATGTATTCTTTTGCAAGAACATTGGATGGAATGGACACACAAATGACCGTGTTATAGCTCGATCTCGCTAATATTTATTTTCCTTCTCGAAAAGACAGCATGTGTTGCATAACATTGCTGAAGGTTCTCAGTCCTTTCGAAAAAAAGACAGGAAAAAAAGAAGGCTTCCATCGGAAATAGGTTTTGAGTGTATATTCATAAAAAACATATTTTTTGATTCGTTTATCAAACAAGTGTTCCAATTTGTCTGTTTGTGAGGATATTGATTAAGCTTACTTCCTTTAATTTTTCCTTGCCTTCTTTCCACGCAGCTCCGATATGTTTTGCTCTTCGTTCTTTCGCGTCGTTTTTTCAATGTTAAAGACTGTATCCTTCCTCCCATCTTCCCGTTTATATACTTCAACATTGACAACACGGAAGCTCTATGTATTAAATAACATGCCCGCTTGTGATTGGCCCAGTGGCACGTGGTCCATCTTTTCCCCTTATTTTCCACCAATCATTTGTGCTTCCCCTCTCTCGTGCATTGTTTTATTTCCTACCGGCATTTCGTTTTCCACAACGTTCCCGGAGAGAATCACATTTTGCTCACTCTCTTCTCCGTGAGGCTGTGCGATCTCTTGATCTTTTGTGGAGGGGATGAAAACCACACGCAATTTGCTGGACGATATAAAACCGGCCGACAGGATAAAATTCTCATTCAGTCTTTGAAGCGTGAGTTTGTAGATCCAAGTTTGATCCTCCTGTGAAACCATTCCGTGTGAGAAAGTGAAACTAGGAAACGAGCAATATGACAACAGACTTTAGTCGCAATCAGTTCAATTACTATTACGGTCAGCAGTCGACCAGTGTGCACGTAAAAATGGAAACCCACGAGTCCCATCTGGGAGCAGAGGATTACTACGGCAGCTTTCCGGTGCTCAACACACAAGCGATGGCACTATCGAACATGATTATGGTTCCGAGCTACGACTCTCCGGTGAACTATCCGGAAAGCTGGATGACTCCTTCGCCTTCCAGTTTTGGTTCTGAGAGTCCCGATTACTACTCGGCCAGTTCACCTACCATTGTCGACGTCGAGGAGTGCAAAGAGAATCTGATGAAGCAGACAGTGCAATCATCTATGCTTCCGCTATCGCCCCCGATGCTGCCAACGTTAGCCATTACCAGCACCACAACTGCACTTCCGGTTAAGAAGCGCCAATACCGTCGCGCACCGAAAACGAAGCCGGACTCGCTAACCATGGAAACCCAAGCAACGTCAGCCGCGGATCTTTCCTGCAACACATTGTTCCACTCCAAGCCGACCACCGCTTCGTCTGTGTTCACCGGACATCACGATTCCGCGGGGGCACTGCAGGCCACCACAGTCGGCAAGAGGAAACGCAAGCTGGTCTCGCCCCAGATCAAGAAGAAACGTCGTCTGGCGGCCAATGCCCGCGAGCGGAAGCGCATGCAGAGCCTCAACGATGCGTTCGATCGGCTGCGACAGTATCTACCCAGTCTGGGCAACGATCGGCAGTTGTCGAAGCACGAGACGCTCCAAATGGCCCAGTCCTACATTACGGCTCTCTACGATTTGCTGCAGTAAGCTGCGGGAGCGACTCCTGTGGAACAACCCGAGTGATTCTTAGTCAGTAGTCAGTAGTTGCATTTGTTCTGCATTTCGTTAGGGTAAGCAATCGATTGTACATTTTTTTTTTTCGTGGGGACAAGATCAAGAGGCTTCTGCTAGCGGACGTGGCTCGTGGCCTGAGGGCTCCAACTTTTGTGCCAATTCAGTTGCTTGAGATATAAGAATGTTAGAATGTTTATGTTTCCGATACTCATTGTACTATAGTTAGTGGTTAAGTTTTAGCAAAGAAGTTTAAATTATTTTATCGGTCGAGCTGGGGATAGAATTATGCGTTAAACACACTGAACATTATTTGTTGGAATTAAAGCATTTAAAATGAACACTATTGCGTTCCTCATATTATATCACATACCTCATCCTAATGCGCTGGTTGTTAAAGAAGCATCAATTAATCACTGTTTATTCTAGATTTTTATTTGTGACATTATTCAGTCGATAAAGGTCCTAATATTCTTCTAGATTTTTCCAACTCATCCGATCTGAGATACTTAACCCTTTAACGGGCCATGAGAACTAGGCAAGAGATCGACTTCAACTTCAGAGAACATAATCCTCACATGAGGAAGAACACATATTTGCCTTTGAAAAGTTTTTAGCTATTGAAACAGTTGAAAAAATTGGATAGTTGCCACTGCCCGTTAACCCCAAAACCATTTCACCTTTTTGCGCCTTTGGTTATGCAAAAATCAAAACAATATTTCTAGTGCAGCGATACCGAATATTTCAGCGATTTACAATATTTCTAATGCAGCGAAAAATACTGTTTTTTTATATAGAGTTTCAGAGAAAAAATAAAATTTGAAATTTTCATCAAATACACCATTTATTTTATTGAAAAAAGTGCATGATCTCACACAGTAGATCCCGAATAGTACTTTTACAGTGAAAAACTTTTCAACATGATTCATTTTCAACCAATTTAAACAGAATTCTTCGCCACGCTCGAAAATCGTTGTTTTGTTACATAAAAAATTACCCCCGAATTAATATCGTACATCTTTAGCATTCCAAAAAAAAAAATTGGAGTATTGCCAGATACCTTTAAAAGGTTTTGGCTAAAGGGTGTGTCACATCAAATTGCATCACGGAAAAAACGCTGTAGAAATTTAATTTTTAGGAATTATATCTTCAGCTTTCGCTTATAATCAGATAAGAGTGTATAGATCACGTTGGCCATGCTTCACTGTCAATTTTTCGTAAATTTGGAAAAATGTCGTCGAACGAAAAAGAGCGTCGTGAATTAATCCTGTGCACTCATTTCGAGAATCCGGAGTTGTCACATCGGGACATCGGTAAGATGCTGGGAATCGTCCAATCCACGGTCAGCAGAGTACTAAAACGATACTTCGAGAACCTAACCATCGACCGGAAGGTGAAGAACGGCAAAAATGGATGCTCCGTCAGTGAAAAAGATCACAAGCGCGTAGTTAAGCAGTTTAGACGTGATCCGAGAAGTTCGGTCCGGGATGTCGCCAATAAGCTGAATTTGTCAAGTTCATTCGTCCAGCGGACCAAGCAGCGGGAGGGCCTGCGTACATACAAGGTTCAGAAGGCTTCTAACCGCGACGAAAGGCAAAACATGGTGGGGAAGACGCGAGCCCGGAAGCTGTACACCGAAATGCTGACGAAGCCGCATTGCCTGGTAATGGACGACGAAACCTACGTCAAAGCGGACTTTCGTCAGCTGCCGGGCCTGTTGTTCTTCTCCGCAGAGGACAAATTCAGCGTTCCGGAGGAGATTCGCAAGCAGAAACTATCCAAGTTTGCCAAAAAGTACATGGTGTGGCAAGCGATCTGCTCTTGCGGAAGGCGGAGCGCCCCCTTCGTGATGACCGGCACGGTAAACGGGCAGGTTTACCTTAAGGAGTGCCTACAGAAGCGCTTACTACCACTATTGAAGCAGCACGAGGGCCCTTATCGTGGCCTGGATGGAGGAACACTGCGAACATTTCGAAGGAGCGAGCATCATGGAGGAAGCCATCGACAAACTGGTGCATACCCCACGAGAGTAGCTGTGACGGAGTGCGCGTTATGTTGGAGGGCACTACCTAATCGGCGCTCCGTTGGGAAGAGAAATCCTGCGAGGGTGACTGTGACGGGGCGGGCGTTAAGTTGGAGGGCGCTTCCTAATCGGTGCACGTCTCGACGGGTAAATGAATGCCTGCAAAATGGTCATAAGCGCAGTGGAGAGCAACGAATGGTGAATGAGAATATAGAGAAAAAGGAAAGGATCAACGCTAGTTTGCGTTGAAAACTCGTGAAGTGCATGAGCACAGCCGCCCCCTGAAGTAGTCGCCTAGATGTGGTCTCGGGGGGAATGAGGCTACGAGTAGAGGGCTTGGTTTTTGTGGGTGCGATCCCCACTCGACGTCTGGGTTATCCCTTCCCAGATAAGGCTGGAAGAGCGTTCCTCACCCCTATAAAAAAAAAAAAAAAAAAAAAAAACTTGAAGTGAGCTCTTAGTTCTGACAACACAGGCATCGTCTGTTTAGCAATCACGTGAGCTGGGCACTCGGTACATTTTCCGCCATCTCAGGCAGTCGCCTTTCGGCTTCGGGCGGTCTCCGATTATCGCGCGGACGGTTCAGGGACACCCTTTTTGCCGATCTTGCCAGGAGCGAGAATTAAACTCGGAATAATCGGAAACCACCTTGAACCGAAATATATTCAGAAGCTCTGCGTGGGAATTAAGTGACACTAAAGTTGCACGTTTGCAATTCCCACCGTGTGTGAAATATTTCAAGCAGAATTCAAATTCTAATGCTCCATGGTAAACTGTAGGTTGGCTTGAATGATAGCAAAATTGAAACTTGTTGCCAGAAACAACGATTTATTTTTCAATTGATGCAACTCAATACTTTGGTTGCTATAGGGCAAGAGTGGCCAAACTTTTGGGCATTACGGGCGATTAATTTTTCAAATGTTAGGCGGCGGTCTACCAGCTTTGACTGTATCAAACAGTCATAAGAAAATTAACACTCCTTTACTCGCGCATTGGTCTGTCAGACCGAGAAATCAATAATTCGTTTATTTCTTAGAAGATATCAACACTACGACTTTGCGATTCTCTCTAGCTTCGTTATTCGTCGTTCGTCGTCGTTTAGCGTATCGCATGTGTTGGTATAAAGGGGACGTGTGCCACTTTTTTAACACTTTCGGTCTGACACACCGACGCGAGTATAGAAGTAACTTTTTTGGACAAGTGCCTTTTTTCATATTCTAGAATATTGTTGAATGAAATGTATAAATTAATGTTAGTGGCATGAAATATTTATTGAATATAATGCATAAGATTATTACCGGACTATCCTTATTTAATTTCAGTCCCTTTTGTAAATGGATTGAACGGATCCATATATTAACAATTCGTCGATATATTTAGATTCATACGTTCAAAAGCAAAATATAAATGTTTGATTTTCGTATAGTTATTCGCCAAATATAATGGTCATACATATACACACTTGCGAAAGAACTTCACTTGTGGAAGAATTGTAAACAGTAAATTATAAACTAATCGGTAGCTTGTGGCAATTTTTAACAGTTACAGTTTTGGGAGATTTTTTTAAAAATTGTCCATTATAAAAAAAATCGACAAGAAAACAAGAAAAAGATAAGGAAGTTCCCAGAAATCCTTTCATATCTTCTTTTTATGCCCCATCTAAAAAAAGGCATTAATTCTTAGTTTACCAGGAAAACAGAGACAAATAATATTAGAAATATGCAAACTTTATATTCCAGAACCTTTGTCATCTGGTAATTATCTAGAAGGTCGTTATACATTCTTCTGTTCGATAAAAGTCCCGAAAAACACGCAACAACTGCATGAAATGTAAAAATATGTTTGTTTCGAGCATGCAGTTATGCTATGTTCATAATAAAGACGAAAACACATACTTTTTTGAGTTTTTTCATTCAATCATACCCTCTTCTTCAAATAAATGCCAATAAAGCTTGAAAAATAGCCAATGTCAACATTACAGAGAGGTTCAACTTTCGGTCTGTGACACCGTGCGCGAGTATACGCGTTATGATTCTGCACGCGAGTACAGGAGGGTTAATGTAGTACTAGAGAATAAAGAGTTTTAACCCTCCTGTACTCGCGCGTAAAATCATAACCCGTATAGTAGTGCACGGTATCACAGACTTTGTTTGTCTCTGTAATTTTGCTATTCTGTATAACGCCTATATATTTGTATTTATTTTAAGGAAAAGATTTAATTGAATGAAAAAACTCCACAAAATATTTTTTATTTAAGTTCATTAAGTTTCAATAGTGATTCCCGTTTCAAGCGTCAATGTATAGCAATGTGTGCATGACCTATCGGTTGCCAGTTTAGTGGAGGGATTGCGAAATTCGTGAAACTTGTCTACAGTTGCGCAAAGAAATGGGATGATTCATCAAGGTTTATATGATGCGCGTGTGTATCTCATGTAGTTTTCCAACTGTTGCATTCTGTTGCATTTGGCTATCATGAGAATGGCGTAAAAATGTGAGCTGTGGTTGAGAAGCGGAGGTGAAAAAATTGTGAACATGACCCGTCGTGGAGAGACTGACAGCTTTTCCGGAGAGGAGAAATATTTGGGAGCGTGAGTGGAAAAGTGAACGCATCCACATCTGACAGCTGGTGATCAGCCTACTGTGCACAAGGGGAGCACCAAACAAGATGAGTAAAAATAATCACTTCGTTCATAAGATTGAAAATTTTAAAATCTTTTTGGAATTTGAAATTCGGAATTTGGTTTGTGCTTATGGGAGAAGAGATAGTTAAAACACTCTCACTCCTGTGGGTTCTCCCCATTATCATTTAAAATTGAATCACAATTTATCAAAATAATTGTTTCCATACAGCTAAAAATGAGGCAACAATCGAGAGGCTGAAATGCATTAGCAACATTCTGCAGTTTGGTGTCGTGTAGTTTAACAAACCAATTCTTTCAGCAGATACTAATTGCATTAAGTAATAGTATTATTCAGTTATAGTTATAGTTATAGTTATAGTTATAATTATAGTTATAGTTATAGTTATAGTTATAGTTATAGTTATAGTTATAGTTATAGTTATAGTTATAGTTATAGTTATAGTTATAGTTATAGTTATAGTTATAGTTATAGTTATAGTTATAGTTATAGTTATAGTTATAGTTATAGTTATAGTTATAGTTATAGTTATAGTTATAGTTATAGTTATAGTTAAAGTTATAGTTATAGTTATAGTTATAGTTATAGTTATAGTTATAGTTATAGTTATAGTTATAGTTATAGTTATAGTTATAGTTATAGTTATAGTTATAGTTATAGTTATAGTTATAGTTATAGTTATAGTTATAGTTATAGTTATAGTTATAGTTATAGTTATAGTTATAGTTATAGTTATAGTTATAGTTATAGTTATAGTTATAGTTATAGTTATAGTTATAGTTATAGTTATAGTTATAGTTATAGTTATAGTTATAGTTATAGTTATAGTTATAGTTATAGTTATAGTTATAGTTATAGTTATAGTTATAGTTATAGTTATAGTTATAGTTATAGTTATAGTTATAGTTATAGTTATAGTTATAGTTATAGTTATAGTTATAGTTATAGTTATAGTTATAGTTATAGTTATAGTTATAGTTATAGTTATAGTTATAGTTATAGTTATAGTTATAGTTATAGTTATAGTTATAGTTATAGTTATAGTTATAGTTATAGTTATAGTTATAGTTATAGTTATAGTTATAGTTATAGTTATAGTTATAGTTATAGTTATAGTTATAGTTATAGTTATAGTTATAGTTATAGTTATAGTTATAGTTATAGTTATAGTTATAGTTATAGTTATAGTTATAGTTATAGTTATAGTTATAGTTATAGTTATAGTTATAGTTATAGTTATAGTTATAGTTATAGTTATAGTTATAGTTATAGTTATAGTTATAGTTATAGTTATAGTTATAGTTATAGTTATAGTTATAGTTATAGTTATAGTTATAGTTATAGTTGCCGATGATCTAGTCATAATGATACGAGGCAAGTTCGACGACGTGATATCGAGCAGAATGCAGATGGCCTTAAACCTTACACAAACTTGGTGTACCACAGAAGGTCTGAGCATAAATCCCTTAAAAAACAACAATTGTTCCATTCACCAAAAAGAAAAAACAGCATCTGCAGTCTTTATATCTTGGGGGAGTGGAAATAAAATGCAGCGCTTCAGTGAAATATCTAGCTGTTATCCTAGATGCTAAACTCAACTGGAATGCGCACTTAGATGCAATAATCAGTAAGGCCAATACAGCCCTATGGGCATGTTCTAAAATGATAGGAAGAACATGGGGTCTTAAACCAAAAATGGTAATGTGGGGCTACACTGCCATTGTGCGGCCTAGAATAACCTATGCCTCATTAGTCTGGTGGCCAAAGACCAAGGAGACTGTAGCTACAAAAAAGCTAAACAAACTCCAACGACTAGCATGCATTGCAATTACTGGAGCAATGCGAAACACACCCTCGAAGGCACTGGAGGCTATCCTTCACTTACTACCTCTGAACCAACATGTTCAGCTAGAGGCTAAGAAAAGCGCTCTAAAGCTTAAACATTGGAAAAAAATACTAGACGGAGACAAAATTGGTCACTTGGGCATCCTGAATCTCTTACCCGTAGGACCATCCTCAGAGATGAACAGTGGTTGGATGGAACCTAGGACTAACTACGACATTCCATACAGTGTAATCGAACCTTCTCGTTCAATATGGGATGAAGGCGGTCCCAGTGTTCGTAATGGTTCAATCATGTTCTACACTGATTGGTCAAAAATGGGAATCAGAACAGGTGCTGGAGTGTATGGTCCCAGAACAAAAATCTCTGTAGCTATGGGAAACTGGCCAACAGTTTTTCAAGCTGAAATAGCTGCGATAATAGAATGCTCAAATGTCTGCCTTAAAAGAAAATATAGACATGCTAACATTTGCATATTCTCAGACAGTCAAGCGGCACTTAAAGCTCTAAATGCTTTTAAATGCTCCTCAAAAATTGTCTGGGAATGCATTCTCCTCTTACGGCAACTAAGTCGGATAAGTTCGGTACAACTGTACTGGATTCCTGGCCATTGTGGAATAGAGGGAAACGAGCGAGCAGATGAACTTGCCAGGAACGGCTCAAGCTCACCTTTCACTGGTCCAGAACCATTCTGTGGAATATCTGACTGTGTGTTGAAAGGTGAGCTGAAGAACTGGGAAGACCGGGAAGTGTTAGCCTAAGTGGTGCGGACTCAATCCACTTCATTCTCAAGCAAATTCATGCATGTTTTCAAGCGATTTCTTGCAATAAATTCTCAGACCACCGGAGATGCCAGATTTACAAATATGTTTGTAAATTTACAGACATATCCGTAAAACATTCATCACATCTATTCATCACATTAAAAATATTTGACTCACCATATGACATTTTTCCATAGTTTTAATACAGAAAAGTTATTATATTTAGTATATATCAATACACATGACGTTAGACCAGCGATACTCAACTTGCGGCCCAGCAGTCCTTCTGGTTGGCCCATCTGGTGTGTATGAACTTTTGCCTTGACATCATTGCAGACGAAAGAGAGGATACGGTTATTCACAATTAATGAAAAATTGCATTCTCTGCAGGTAAGGAAAAATCTTGAACGAAAATTGTCTCTGATAAATATTTTCTGTTCTAGATAAGATTGTTTTGCTGAAATGCAAGGAGATTTATTGAAAAATAGTTAAGTTAGGGTCAGGACTATGTCTTCCAAGTATTTAAACAACATCGAATAAAAATTTTCATTCTATTTTTAACAACTTACATTTGCTTTCGGGTCTGCTTATGACGAAATATGGGTTACTGTTCGATATTGTTTCGACAGACATGGTTCATGGCCGTGTGGTGATCTAAAACTTGTATAGCCTTGCATGGCGGATGGAAAGTATACACTGCATTTTCTTATAAATTTCATCAACTGCCTGACCGCAAGCCTTGGTGGATGTCGAATATATCAACGGTGAAATACTGTTTTTTATAAAAATTAACAACGCGTATGTATGTGTATGTATGTATGTGTAGATCGTTGAAACATTTAAACACATTACAGGACATAAGTTATTAAGTGGTCCGAAAAATAATTTTTTTCCACTTTTTCCCAAAAATGACAAATGAAAATTATTAACTTTTGAATCACTGAATCGATTTAGATGATCGACATATAAAATTGACCTAGCCTTTTATTAAAAAATATTTAACTTGCAAAAAAAATAATTATATTTTAGTAATTATTGATTTTAGTCGTTTTTTATTTTTTTATGACTTTCGACTAGAGGGCGCTATATTTTTTTATATTTTTTCTTGAAAGCTGAGGATTTTTTACACAACATATCTCGATATCAGGGTTGCTATTTTTTCGTTTTTTAGATATGATTTAAAAAAAAATCATTTTTCCACATTTGTCCAAAAATAACTTTCTGCAAAAAATCATAACATTTGAACTACTGAACCGATTTAGATGATCGATATATTAAATTGAAGCCAATAAGCAAAATTCACACTTGCGAGAAGATTGGATTCTAGTAGCATAGGTCTAGTTTAGTCACATATGAATATTGATCGAAGACTTAAAACATGTTAAATTTACAAAATTCTAACTTAAAAACGATAATTATAGCATCTCTGATATCGAGATATGTTAGGTAAATAATCCTCAGCTTTCCATAAAAAATATAAAAAAATATAGCGCGCCTATCTTTAACCGAGAAAACTATGAAAAACTAACTAAATCAATAATTACAAAAACAAAATTAAATTTTTTGCGCAAAAGTAATATTTTTTCAAAGAAAAATAACTCGTAAGCTTCAATTTGATATGTCGATGATATGAATCGGTCCAATAGTTTGAAAGTTATGACTTTTTGTAGTGGGAAAAATGGGGAAACATTGTTTTTCGAACCATCGATTAGTTTTGAAAAATCATATTTCAAAAACGCAAAAAATAGCATCTCTGATATCAAGATATTTTATGTAAAAAATTCTCAGCTTTCAATCCATATTAAAAATAGGATCCATATTATATGCAAGTTAAATATTTCTCAATTAAAGCTCATTGGCTTAAATTTGATATGTCGATCATCTAAATCGGTTTAGTGGTTCGAAAGTTATAAATTTTTGATAAAAGTCATTTGGGAAAAAGTGGAAAAAAATGATTTTTGGGATCACCCTAAAATGGAAATGGGCACCCTAATGACAAATTAAAAAAATACGAGTTTAATGTTTTGCGATAAAGAACAAAATTACCACTTTTGACGAAGATCTGAGAACCACTATATTAGTTTGGCATGGAATGGCTGTATATATATACAGAATACAATCTTACGTGCATCGTGATGTACAAAGTATTAATGAATATGTGAAAATTAACGTTAAAAGACATTTCTATAGATCTGCACACTTTTACAGACTTTTCCACATTTTTAACAGACATTCACATGTTTTTACAGACTTTTTTTAAAAATCATCTGGCAGCTCTTCCTTCCACTTTTTATCGAATATTTCCAAATCGCAGGAGTAAACATTTACGTGACTCTGACTTTGTTTGTTTTTATTACGTTCGGAAAAACGTTATGACAAAGAGAGGGGACATTAAAAATACGTTGCTCAGTGAAAGGCTGAGATGCTCTTTCAGAGATGCAATGGTTAATTAAACAATTGACGGAAATATGTAGTTCGTTCATTTTATAATTTTATTTATTTTTGCCCTTGACAACAATACCTCTTTTATAGTGTTGATTATCATAAGAAAAATAACACTCCTGATCGTTGGATCTCTTTTGACATTTCAATTGGATCTTTTTTGACAGCCGTTTTGATTCAGTCCGCACTACCTAGGTGTTAGCCAACTGGTTGGCGGTACAACTTAACCAGTCAAAAAATTTATCACGCCGAGTATTAAAATTACTCAACAATTGCTGAGTCTTAATAAGAAAGACTTAGGCACAATCACAGGCCTTATAACAGGACACTGTCCGAGTAACTACCATCTCAAAAACAAAGGTTTAGTGCAAGATGATATTTGTCGTTTTTGTAATACCGAAAGCGAAACCTCGGAACATTTGCTCTGTAATTGTGGAGCTCTAACTAGACGCAGACTTCAATACCTTGATAAGGCTATTCTGGAGCCCAAGGAAATTTGGTCTGCGTCGCCGATCAGGATTATAAAATTTATCAAACAGAGTATTCCTGATTGGCACCTATCTCGCTATAGCTTTCAGTCTACTTCTTCATCAATAAGCAGTAGGTAAGCTTGAAGCGGAGTACAAAAAAATGGGATATACCACAATAGTCCAGAATAATGGATGCAGTGTTAAAATAGTTATAGTTATAGTTATAGTTATAGTTATAGTTATAGTTATAGTTATAGTTATAGTTATAGTTATAGTTATAGTTATAGTTATAGTTATAGTTATAGTTATAGTTATAGTTATAGTTATAGTTATAGTTATAGTTATAGTTATAGTTATAGTTATAGTTATAGTTATAGTTATAGTTATAGTTATAGTTATAGTTATAGTTATAGTTATAGTTATAGTTATAGTTATAGTTATAGTTATAGTTATAGTTATAGTTATAGTTATAGTTATAGTTATAGTTATAGTTATAGTTATAGTTATAGTTATAGTTATAGTTATAGTTATAGTTATAGTTATAGTTATAGTTATAGTTATAGTTATAGTTATAGTTATAGTTATAGTTATAGTTATAGTTATAGTTATAGTTATAGTTATAGTTATAGTTATAGTTATAGTTATAGTTATAGTTATAGTTATAGTTATAGTTATAGTTATAGTTATAGTTATAGTTATAGTTATAGTTATAGTTATAGTTATAGTTATAGTTATAGTTATAGTTATAGTTATAGTTATAGTTATAGTTATAGTTATAGTTATAGTTATAGTTATAGTTATAGTTATAGTTATAGTTATAGTTATAGTTATAGTTATAGTTATAGTTATAGTTATAGTTATAGTTATAGTTATAGTTATAGTTATAGTTATAGTTATAGTTATAGTTATAGTTATAGTTATAGTTATAGTTATAGTTATAGTTATAGTTATAGTTATAGTTATAGTTATAGTTATAGTTATAGTTATAGTTATAGTTATAGTTATAGTTATAGTTATAGTTATAGTTATAGTTATAGTTATAGTTATAGTTATAGTTATAGTTATAGTTATAGTTATAGTTATAGTTATAGTTATAGTTATAGTTATAGTTATAGTTATAGTTATAGTTATAGTTATAGTTATAGTTATAGTTATAGTTATAGTTATAGTTATAGTTATAGTTATAGTTATAGTTATAGTTATAGTTATAGTTATAGTTATAGTTATAGTTATAGTTATAGTTATAGTTATAGTTATAGTTATAGTTATAGTTATAGTTATAGTTATAGTTATAGTTATAGTTATAGTTATAGTTATAGTTATAGTTATAGTTATAGTTATAGTTATAGTTATAGTTATAGTTATAGTTATAGTTATAGTTATAGTTATAGTTATAGTTATAGTTATAGTTATAGTTATAGTTATAGTTATAGTTATAGTTATAGTTATAGTTGCCGATGATCTAGTCATAATGATACGAGGCAAGTTCGACGACGTGATATCGAGCAGAATGCAGATGGCCTTAAACCTTACACAAACTTGGTGTACCACAGAAGGTCTGAGCATAAATCCCTTAAAAAACAACAATTGTTCCATTCACCAAAAAGAAAAAACAGCATCTGCAGTCTTTATATCTTGGGGGAGTGGAAATAAAATGCAGCGCTTCAGTGAAATATCTAGCTGTTATCCTAGATGCTAAACTCAACTGGAATGCGCACTTAGATGCAATAATCAGTAAGGCCAATACAGCCCTATGGGCATGTTCTAAAATGATAGGAAGAACATGGGGTCTTAAACCAAAAATGGTAATGTGGGGCTACACTGCCATTGTGCGGCCTAGAATAACCTATGCCTCATTAGTCTGGTGGCCAAAGACCAAGGAGACTGTAGCTACAAAAAAGCTAAACAAACTCCAACGACTAGCATGCATTGCAATTACTGGAGCAATGCGAAACACACCCTCGAAGGCACTGGAGGCTATCCTTCACTTACTACCTCTGAACCAACATGTTCAGCTAGAGGCTAAGAAAAGCGCTCTAAAGCTTAAACATTGGAAAAAAATACTAGACGGAGACAAAATTGGTCACTTGGGCATCCTGAATCTCTTACCCGTAGGACCATCCTCAGAGATGAACAGTGGTTGGATGGAACCTAGGACTAACTACGACATTCCATACAGTGTAATCGAACCTTCTCGTTCAATATGGGATGAAGGCGGTCCCAGTGTTCGTAATGGTTCAATCATGTTCTACACTGATTGGTCAAAAATGGGAATCAGAACAGGTGCTGGAGTGTATGGTCCCAGAACAAAAATCTCTGTAGCTATGGGAAACTGGCCAACAGTTTTTCAAGCTGAAATAGCTGCGATAATAGAATGCTCAAATGTCTGCCTTAAAAGAAAATATAGACATGCTAACATTTGCATATTCTCAGACAGTCAAGCGGCACTTAAAGCTCTAAATGCTTTTAAATGCTCCTCAAAAATTGTCTGGGAATGCATTCTCCTCTTACGGCAACTAAGTCGGATAAGTTCGGTACAACTGTACTGGATTCCTGGCCATTGTGGAATAGAGGGAAACGAGCGAGCAGATGAACTTGCCAGGAACGGCTCAAGCTCACCTTTCACTGGTCCAGAACCATTCTGTGGAATATCTGACTGTGTGTTGAAAGGTGAGCTGAAGAACTGGGAAGACCGGGAAGTGTTAGCCTAAGTGGTGCGGACTCAATCCACTTCATTCTCAAGCAAATTCATGCATGTTTTCAAGCGATTTCTTGCAATAAATTCTCAGACCACCGGAGATGCCAGATTTACAAATATGTTTGTAAATTTACAGACATATCCGTAAAACATTCATCACATCTATTCATCACATTAAAAATATTTGACTCACCATATGACATTTTTCCATAGTTTTAATACAGAAAAGTTATTATATTTAGTATATATCAATACACATGACGTTAGACCAGCGATACTCAACTTGCGGCCCAGCAGTCCTTCTGGTTGGCCCATCTGGTGTGTATGAACTTTTGCCTTGACATCATTGCAGACGAAAGAGAGGATACGGTTATTCACAATTAATGAAAAATTGCATTCTCTGCAGGTAAGGAAAAATCTTGAACGAAAATTGTCTCTGATAAATATTTTCTGTTCTAGATAAGATTGTTTTGCTGAAATGCAAGGAGATTTATTGAAAAATAGTTAAGTTAGGGTCAGGACTATGTCTTCCAAGTATTTAAACAACATCGAATAAAAATTTTCATTCTATTTTTAACAACTTACATTTGCTTTCGGGTCTGCTTATGACGAAATATGGGTTACTGTTCGATATTGTTTCGACAGACATGGTTCATGGCCGTGTGGTGATCTAAAACTTGTATAGCCTTGCATGGCGGATGGAAAGTATACACTGCATTTTCTTATAAATTTCATCAACTGCCTGACCGCAAGCCTTGGTGGATGTCGAATATATCAACGGTGAAATACTGTTTTTTATAAAAATTAACAACGCGTATGTATGTGTATGTATGTATGTGTAGATCGTTGAAACATTTAAACACATTACAGGACATAAGTTATTAAGTGGTCCGAAAAATAATTTTTTTCCACTTTTTCCCAAAAATGACAAATGAAAATTATTAACTTTTGAATCACTGAATCGATTTAGATGATCGACATATAAAATTGACCTAGCCTTTTATTAAAAAATATTTAACTTGCAAAAAAAATAATTATATTTTAGTAATTATTGATTTTAGTCGTTTTTTATTTTTTTATGACTTTCGACTAGAGGGCGCTATATTTTTTTATATTTTTTCTTGAAAGCTGAGGATTTTTTACACAACATATCTCGATATCAGGGTTGCTATTTTTTCGTTTTTTAGATATGATTTAAAAAAAAATCATTTTTCCACATTTGTCCAAAAATAACTTTCTGCAAAAAATCATAACATTTGAACTACTGAACCGATTTAGATGATCGATATATTAAATTGAAGCCAATAAGCAAAATTCACACTTGCGAGAAGATTGGATTCTAGTAGCATAGGTCTAGTTTAGTCACATATGAATATTGATCGAAGACTTAAAACATGTTAAATTTACAAAATTCTAACTTAAAAACGATAATTATAGCATCTCTGATATCGAGATATGTTAGGTAAATAATCCTCAGCTTTCCATAAAAAATATAAAAAAATATAGCGCGCCTATCTTTAACCGAGAAAACTATGAAAAACTAACTAAATCAATAATTACAAAAACAAAATTAAATTTTTTGCGCAAAAGTAATATTTTTTCAAAGAAAAATAACTCGTAAGCTTCAATTTGATATGTCGATGATATGAATCGGTCCAATAGTTTGAAAGTTATGACTTTTTGTAGTGGGAAAAATGGGGAAACATTGTTTTTCGAACCATCGATTAGTTTTGAAAAATCATATTTCAAAAACGCAAAAAAATAGCATCTCTGATATCAAGATATTTTATGTAAAAAATTCTCAGCTTTCAATCCATATTAAAAATAGGATCCATATTATATGCAAGTTAAATATTTCTCAATTAAAGCTCATTGGCTTAAATTTGATATGTCGATCATCTAAATCGGTTTAGTGGTTCGAAAGTTATAAATTTTTGATAAAAGTCATTTGGGAAAAAGTGGAAAAAAATGATTTTTGGGATCACCCTAAAATGGAAATGGGCACCCTAATGACAAATTAAAAAAATACGAGTTTAATGTTTTGCGATAAAGAACAAAATTACCACTTTTGACGAAGATCTGAGAACCACTATATTAGTTTGGCATGGAATGGCTGTATATATATACAGAATACAATCTTACGTGCATCGTGATGTACAAAGTATTAATGAATATGTGAAAATTAACGTTAAAAGACATTTCTATAGATCTGCACACTTTTACAGACTTTTCCACATTTTTAACAGACATTCACATGTTTTTACAGACTTTTTTTAAAAATCATCTGGCAGCTCTTCCTTCCACTTTTTATCGAATATTTCCAAATCGCAGGAGTAAACATTTACGTGACTCTGACTTTGTTTGTTTTTATTACGTTCGGAAAAACGTTATGACAAAGAGAGGGGACATTAAAAATACGTTGCTCAGTGAAAGGCTGAGATGCTCTTTCAGAGATGCAATGGTTAATTAAACAATTGACGGAAATATGTAGTTCGTTCATTTTATAATTTTATTTATTTTTGCCCTTGACAACAATACCTCTTTTATAGTGTTGATTATCATAAGAAAAATAACACTCCTGATCGTTGGATCTCTTTTGACATTTCAATTGGATCTTTTTTGACAGCCGTTTTGATTCAGTCCGCACTACCTAGGTGTTAGCCAACTGGTTGGCGGTACAACTTAACCAGTCAAAAAATTTATCACGCCGAGTATTAAAATTACTCAACAATTGCTGAGTCTTAATAAGAAAGACTTAGGCACAATCACAGGCCTTATAACAGGACACTGTCCGAGTAACTACCATCTCAAAAACAAAGGTTTAGTGCAAGATGATATTTGTCGTTTTTGTAATACCGAAAGCGAAACCTCGGAACATTTGCTCTGTAATTGTGGAGCTCTAACTAGACGCAGACTTCAATACCTTGATAAGGCTATTCTGGAGCCCAAGGAAATTTGGTCTGCGTCGCCGATCAGGATTATAAAATTTATCAAACAGAGTATTCCTGATTGGCACCTATCTCGCTATAGCTTTCAGTCTACTTCTTCATCAATAAGCAGTAGGTAAGCTTGAAGCGGAGTACAAAAAAATGGGATATACCACAATAGTCCAGAATAATGGATGCAGTGTTAAAATAGTTATAGTTATAGTTATAGTTATAGTTATAGTTATAGTTATAGTTATAGTTATAGTTATAGTTATAGTTATAGTTATAGTTATAGTTATAGTTATAGTTATAGTTATAGTTATAGTTATAGTTATAGTTATAGTTATAGTTATAGTTATAGTTATAGTTATAGTTATAGTTATAGTTATAGTTATAGTTATAGTTATAGTTATAGTTATAGTTATAGTTATAGTTATAGTTATAGTTATAGTTATAGTTATAGTTATAGTTATAGTTATAGTTATAGTTATAGTTATAGTTATAGTTATAGTTATAGTTATAGTTATAGTTATAGTTATAGTTATAGTTATAGTTATAGTTATAGTTATAGTTATAGTTATAGTTATAGTTATAGTTATAGTTATAGTTATAGTTATAGTTATAGTTATAGTTATAGTTATAGTTATAGTTATAGTTATAGTTATAGTTATAGTTATAGTTATAGTTATAGTTATAGTTATAGTTATAGTTATAGTTATAGTTATAGTTATAGTTATAGTTATAGTTATAGTTATAGTTATAGTTATAGTTATAGTTATAGTTATAGTTATAGTTATAGTTATAGTTATAGTTATAGTTATAGTTATAGTTATAGTTATAGTTATAGTTATAAGATATATCGGTAAATCATTAGTAATAACAAGCTACGCCAGTAACACCGGCTGAGTGTATCCTATGGCTTACCTTCCTATGGCTTAACACATTCCTAAATTCCCGAGACATTTATGAGAGGTCGTAGAGTTCTCTGCATCTCTCTTAAGGTGAAAGTGGAAGCTAGCCACAAATGGCTGCCACAATGGCGCTCATTTCTTTCATCTCCCTCCCTCACCTCTCGCCCGAAAATCAATAATTTTGCGAAACAGTGTGAAGAAAATGATCGTTTTCGCACACTTCCCATCAAGTAATATCAACCAAACTCTAATCGATTACTCACAAGATATTAAATTTTCATCTGCTTTCGCACCGTATAGTGAAGAACGTCGGAAAACTCGAGCAAGTGCTCTGAAAGTTAAATTTTCGTTTTTCAATCTTCTGCAATGGTTTTGTTTGTATTGGTGGAAGCATCGTTATTTTTTCGACACTGATGCCAAACAACATCATCGAAACAGCTATAAAAACCACTCAATAAAATGTTATTCCGGAGTCATAGCGTCCCATGAAAATCAATAGAATAAAATTGTGTTGATATCAATACAATTATTATTTTTACGTTTAATGGGTCTATAATGTAAGTTTTAGCAACTTTAACATTGGGTAAGAAAATTGTATTGCAGAGCTCGGAACACTGCCACGGCTGCCTATGCTTTCAAAAACAGTAAACGGAAAAGTATTAAATTCAATCTAAATGCCTCGGCCAACGAAGAGTTAAGGCTTTCCAACGTGAATATGTGAAAACAATACGATCAACGAAGGAAAATATTAAGGAATTATCAACATCGAGTTACTATGCGGAAGAACTTGTCTGATAAGTGAATTGATCTATTTACGTGTGCTTTGCTCTTCTCTCACAAACACTATTACCCCATTTTTACACGAGGGTTTACCTATACTACTACAATGGCTAGCTTCCACCTTCACCTTAAGTAAATGTTGAACTAACATTCCTTCCCTTTCCTCAGCAGTTGCAAGGACGTGGCCAGGACAATTCTTAACTGTTGGAGAAAGCATATCTTCATCTAAGAGATAATACTAATCATCAGCAACGGATGGAGGCATGTTTTTTAACTTATCAGTTCTGAATTCGTACAACCTACGATATTGTGCAACTTGCTCAATGCTAATGCTAATGCTTCATTAAGTTTCAATAGTCATTCGATTTGATTTTTCAAATGGTACTCATTCGAAACAATTTCACACAATTCCGGGTCATAATAACGTTCGAACCGTTATGGTTTTGCGTGAAGAAGGAGAGTGTAACAAACATTCAAGTGTTTCACTTCCCTTTTCCACGTGAAAGAATATTCTCCAGAGAAGCACTATCAAATAGAAAGATGACGTGCATTAATTAATTTGGAAAAGGGACTTTGGGCTCTTGTTTATAAACACACAACACGGAAAAAAAATGCCCACTCAGCAGGAAGCAAAATTCTCCGCCTATTAATATCATTCGCTCGCAATATCCGGCCCGAACGATGAAAGATGGATAGAATGTACAGGCACTAATCGTAAGGCTTTACCGGGGAGGATCACTTTTCTCGAACAACATCTTACCGTTCGCTGAAGCTATGCGTAAATACCTGTGCAATTTTTCTTGGCTTCCAGATTATTTCGACGTGATAAACATTCTCGAAATGAAAACAAATAAACACTGTCACAGACTGTCATCGAGAAGAACAAGAAAAGGTGATATAATAATTCATCGCCTGCCAGGGGGTCCAATGCGAGCAAAGCCACTGAACAAATTAAAATCCGATCAAAATGATCAATAGCTTACTAGCTTATCGGGTTGAAACCATCATCGGCTGGCAGGAAAAATGTCCCTTCAGCGGCGAAAAGGGTTTGACAAATTTTAACTTTCCCTTTCTCGACCCTTCCCGGAAATATTTTTTTTTCTAGGGATGACAATTGCTACAGGTTGTGTCGCTCTGGGCGACGGTCCGGAGTGTGTACTTAATCCAATTGGGATCGTAATTTGTTGGAGTACGATTACATGGCTACTGAAGCCGATTAACGTCAAACACCACCCCCTCCATATAATCGTGACCTGCTGAGATTTGGTTTGACGGATAAAGAAAAGGAGGGCTAAAGCAAAGGCAAAACACCGACCACAATACGAATGAATGAAATGAATTTACATAATCTGACCACTCATCGCGGAGCTATTGCTGATGAGGCGTGTTGTGGGAGCGAAGAATCTGAAACACTTATCTCGTTTCGTTACTTCATATTCTTGTCGGTTCAACAGTTATGTGGGGGTAAAGAAAAAACAGTACCGTTCTGAATCATATTTCGGACACTTTGTTCTAATATCTTGAAATACTTAATGCACTGATAATATAACTATAAAATTAATATCACAATTTCTTCTTTAGGGTAATCCCTTCGTTTCACTATCATTTCATATGAGAACTACATAATCGGAAAAAAATCTTACAACACTGCTCATTATCGTTTGTGTTTGACGTTTGCTTAGCGTGAGCACGTGTAATTTACCCGTTCATATATATTGAAATTTCTCCCGTGTTTCATCAGTTCTCATCATCGTTGACAGTTTGCTGTGATTGTTTGGTAAGTGTTTCGCAGTTGATTGTAAAATATAATCAAATGTAATGTAATTTTCGTCCAAAAAATTACAAGACAAAGGGTCCGAAATTTGATTTAATGTCCGAAGTTTGATTCCTATTCCCTTCACTTGAAAAGTATTTTATTCGATGATTTTTTATGTTTTCAATCAAATAGGCACCAAAGTAGAAATTTTAAACTAATTTATTGAAAATATCAACCAAATAATATCTGTGCATAAAGTTTAGATCTGTTTTCTGCATCATATTAAGCCTTAAGCTTCCGAAATATGATTCAGAACGGTACCTACATTCTCTCACATTTGTCGGCCTCTACGTTTGGGAGTCGCTCGTTAGATTCGACACTTGAACTCTATGGAATCTAACCGGATTATATTGGAAAATGTGGGGTATGTCTAGACTCTAGACTGTGAATAGCAGATTTCGTGCTTCGTGTTCTTAAACCCACTTTCGCGGTAAGACGTTTGTTTTTATTACGTCATACTCAACTCATAGCGAAGTAACTGACCTTATTTCATAGTTTTGAGAAATAAGGGGCTGTCCACCTACCACGTGGCCAACTTTGGGGGGAGGGGGGTGTAGCTGAGCTGTTTTACGAAAATGTCCACTTTTGTCCACGGTGTGGGGGGAGGGGGTATAGATAATATCCATGTGGACAGGTTAAGTATTTTTTTATGGTAAGTTTCTTCTATGGTATATTCTTAAATGTCTAAGCTAAAGAAATATGAAGAAAAAAATGTTCTTTTCCAAATTTCTAGACTGGAATACCCCTTTAAAGAATGCAACATCGTGCTAATTTCAAATCCGACCAGAATAAGGGCTTATTTTACCTAAAAATACTTGAAGAAACATATCTCAATCTGCAATTCGTTTCTTAAGCGCAACGGAAATACTTGTATGTAACGAATTGTAAAGGGCAAATCATTCACAAGAATGTTGAGTTGAAAAAAATCTTGGCAAGTGAACGGAACTCCGAAGCAGGTTTTCGCCTGAAGGAAGTCATGGCTGGGCCTGGTGGGACTGGAAGAAAATCTTTATCATGAGCTTCTACCAAGCCACTAGTCTCGATGAATTCCAACAAGTACTGCTAGCAGCTGAACGTATTAAAATCACCGATCCAGAACGCTTCTAGAGCACTTCTAAAACTCCACCCGCCTTACTCATCAGATATTGCATCTTCAGATTATTAACTGTTAAGATTCCTGTAAGAACTTCAACTTACTGCATAGCATAAGTTCTAAGAGGATGGAATCCTTAAGTAGTGTGGATGCTGAAATATCCATAAAAAAATGGTGCATCTATAATCGAAAAGATGTAAGGTAAATGATTTTGGTTTGTCCAGTAGAAAATATGATCATGGTTTGTCCACTTTTTTGAATGCTCCAATTCAGCGCACCTGTGTCAAATCAGATATTGGATTGTTTCAAAACATATAAATAAAATTGTCTTTTTCATGGTTTACAGTAGTTTTATAGTTATTTTTACGCATTTACATGTTTTGAAGGATTATAAAATCCAACTTTTATTTATGTCAATGCGCCCCTCATTTGAGCTAACTTTCAATCAATCAGCAGATGATTATTTGGGACGTATTCAGACCTTTTCGGGACTATAATACTTACAAATATTGTAAACATCATGCTTGCACACCATTTGTATCAGATTTACATAGCTTAACCATGTGACCTCAATTCTGATCATGAGTGGATTAATATGATGACAGTAAACTCAAGCAGTGAGAAATTAGATTTTTTTCATTCAAAAATGGTGCTTTCTAAAACCGGACAAACCATGATCATTTTTTGGACAAATCGTTATCAAAGGTGGGCAAACCATGATCATAATTTCTCTTTGAGGAAAAAAAATTATAGTTTCAACGCCTTATGGTAGTAAAGGGTGTGTCACATCAAATTGCACCACGGAAAAAAACGCTGTAGAAATTTAATTTTTAGGAATTATATCTTCAGCTTTCGCTTATAATCAGATAAGAGTGTATAGATCACGTTGGCCATGCTTCACTGTCAATTTTTCGTAAATTTTGGAAAATGTCGTCGAACGAAAAAGAGCGTCGTGAATTAATCCTGCGCACTCATTTCGAGAATCCGGAGTTGTCACATCGGGACATCGGTAAGATGCTGGGAATCGTCCAATCCACGGTCAGCAGAGTACTAAAACGATACTTCGAGAACCTAACCATCGACCGGAAGGTGAAGAACGGCAAAAATGGATGCTCCGTCAGTGAAAAAGATCACAAGCGCGTAGTTAAACAGTTTAGACGTGGTCCGAGAAGTTCGGTCCGGGATGTCGCCAATAAGCTGAATTTGTCAAGTTCATTCGTCCAGCGGACCAAACAGCGGGAGGGCCTGCGTACATACAAGGTTCAGAAGGCTCCTAACCGCGACGAAAGGCAAAACATGGTGGGGAAGACGCGAGCCCGGAAGCTGTACACCGAAATGCTGACGAAGCCGCATTGCCTGGTAATGGACGACGAAACCTACGTCAAAGCGGACTTTCGTCAGCTGCCGGGCCTGTTGTTCTTCTCCGCAGAGGACAAATTCAGCGTTCCGGAGGAGATTCGCAAGCAGAAACTATCCAAGTTTGCCAAAAAGTACATGGTGTGGCAAGCGATCTGCTCTTGCGGAAAGCGGAGCGCCCCCTTCGTGATGACCGGCACGGTAAACGGGCAGGTTTACCTTAAGGAGTGCCTACAGAAGCGCTTGCTACCACTATTGAAGCAGCACGAGGGCCCGTCCATCTTCTGGCCGGATCTCGCTTCGTGCCACTATTCAAAGGACGTGTTGGAGTGGTACGAAGCCAACGGGGTCACCTTCGTGCCAAAGGAAATGAACCCGCCCAACGCGCCGGAGCTTCGCCCAATAGAAGAACCCAAAAGTTGTCAAATCGGAAGCGGACTTCAAGAGAAAATGGATTTCTGTTCAAAAATACTACAACCTGACGTTGTACAGAACCTTATGGACGAGGTAAAGAGGAAGGTGCGAGCATACGGGCTTGGGCTCGAAGTATGAATAAAAAGAAAATGCCAAAAGTTGATTAATAGTTTTTATTTTACTGTCTAAAATTTTCAAAAGGATCGGTCTACTGGGCGAATTTCTACAGCGTTTTTTCCGTGATGCAATTTGATGTGACACACCCTTTATTAGCAATTAGAGACTTGGGGCTTTTCAACAAACCCAAACTCGTATTGATTTTATGTGATTTTCATGAAGAAAAATGGATTTTCACTCACTAGTAGCGTGAAAACATCGTAAATTGGACAAACCGAGATGATCTACCCTATGTCTATAAAAATAAGCTTTTGGTTTTTTCCTTAGAATCGGCACGATTTTTTCCGGACAATATTCAGCATGATTGAACAAATAAGGGTTGTAGGTCAACGGAATCATCGATCACGATGATACGGCAGATGTTTAGTTTTCACTGGGTTCATTCTAGCCGAAGCTGTAAAAGCGAAAGACATTGATGTTTAGACCAGAAAATTATGTTTTCAAACAAAGTGCTTGATTTTATTGTCTGATTTTTTGAAAACTCAAACAGCCAGCCAGTTTTAATAAAAATTATCGAGAGTAGGTTCACAAACGATATTTCTATATGGATGAAGATAACGTAAATGGAACTCGGAAGAAAATAATGAGCTCCCGGACAATGTTGAAAAAAATCGAAGATTTCAAGATTTGTGGTGTTTGTTGATTTGTTACCATTGATAAGGCTATCATTTTTATCAACAAAAACATGGAACAGAAAATAGAAACAAACTTGAAATTAAATTTAAACGATAAAAATAGAATTTTCTTGATTTTTTTCCCAAAACTGGAGGAATGTCCACGTGGACAACAGGGAGAGGGGTATAAGGAATGTCCACGCTTGTCCACGGAGGTGGAGGGGGGTGTCTAAAATTATGCTTTTTCTGTCCACGTGGTATGTGGACAGCCCCTTATTACTCTAGACTGGGTTGCTGGGTTTTGTAGTATCATACACCTGAGATACATCGAACCAATACAGAGAGAGATGACAGTTAGTCATACCTAAATGGATGATATTGGTGAGGAGAAAAAGGAAAAGGGGTTTATACCAGGGACAGACATACAGCTGTACTTGCGTTGTACGTGTACAGCGTTGTACAGGTACCATCGTACCATGACAGACATACTGGTTGTACATTGTACCGTATGTCAAACTGACAATCAGATATTTTTCCAATTTCCACCACATATTTCAATTAAAAGGTTTTTATTTAGTGTCTAAACTATCAAACACAACAAAAAAGTTTCCAATCTGAGTTATTAACTTAAAAGAAAGTCAATGAAAAGAACGTTTATCAAGTGATTTGATTCTGCTTGTTCATGCTACCCACCACTAACCGTCTATGGCGCTGCGCACAGTACAACTGTAGCCATGTACAGCGGTAAAACAGGTCGGTACAGGTACAGCGATTGTACCGAGTTGCTTGCATGGTTCTAGCGCTGTATATGGTGACAGACATACAACTTTCGAAGTACAACGCAAGTACAGCTGTATGTCTGTCATAAGTATTAGATAGTGTTTGAATTGGAAGACAGTGGTGCGAAATAAAAATATGGGGAAATAGGGGTAAGACGGACATGTTAAGGAAAACTTCAATTGTATCTTTGGAAACTCATGTTTTCAAAAATTTAAAAGCAGTTTCTTACAGTTCAAAATATTGATTTTCGAAATAACTGGCAAGAAAGCAATATAAAAAAGAGTTCAATATTCTTCCCTTCACTTTCCATCATGCATTGGATGTGATTATGGATGTGACTGTCCATTAAACAGCGAAGCGAAGAGTGTGAGGGAATTGTTTACAAAAAAAAAAAGCGGGAGGGCGACTGCTGATATGTATGTGCATACACTGTCACAAGCGTTCCATGTTCTTTGGTTTTATACAACCATTTGTTGCCCTCTTTCATCAGAAACTCACGGGTAAGATTCAGAAAGTAGTTATCCAAAACAGAATTGAACATAATTTCAACAAGATCATCGTAATCATTCGTCTCCTTTTGGTTGGCCAGATCATTACAGGAAGTGAAAATATCCTGAATCAATGGCATATCATTTATTATCATTGTCATTCTATTATCAGCGATTAGACTCGCTTGTGCGATCATTTCAAGCCATGATAGTTCCAAAGCCCACTTGAGTATGCTTATATTTTCCGGTTCCGGGACATAAGGAACAGCTCTGTAAGTAGAGGCAAACATTTGGATAGGCACAATCACTCACATAGCCCCTTAACATATCCAGCCGTTCGATTTCCATCAACAAATCACACGTTACGGCTTCTGCGTTATGAACCATATTGTGCGGAACCTAAGACAAGACCAGACAATAGGGGGTCGATTTCGGACCAGTTGCTGATTGGTCAATTTAAAAGGGTTGCCAATAATATTTGTAAATATACTTCTACATAACGTACTCATGGTATGTACTCTCACACTAGTTTTAATGACAAACGATAACAGAAAATAACAATTGTGAAATACGTGAAATACGCAACAATTTAGCTTTACATCATCCAAATCTAATTATTCATGGAATATATACTACGGAAACATATATTAGGGACGTGAAAAAAAAATCTTCAGAAATTTTATCTCATTTGGAAACTTGATATCTAGAGTGGTTCGGCATCCCTGTTGCTCACACTTGGTCGAAGAGAAAGAGTAAGAAGCCAGTTGTCACGTCTTGTCTTAAGGCTGATTTAGACCTAGGTAGTGCGGACTGAATCAAAACGGCTGTCAAAAGAGATCCAACGATCAGGAGTGTTATTTTTCTTATGATAATCAACACTATAAAAGAGGTATTGTTGTCAAGGGCAAAAATAATTAAAATTATAAAATGAACGAACTATATTTTTCCGTCAATTGTTCAATTAACCATTGCATCTCTGAAAGAGCATCTAAGCCTTTCACTGAGAAACGCATTTTTAATGTCCCCTCTCTTTGACATAACGTTTTTCCGAACGTAATAAAAACAAACGAAGTCAGAGTCACGTAAATGTTTACTCCTGCGATTTGAAAATATTCGATAAAAAGTGGAAGGAAGAGATGCCAGATGATTTTGAATTTTTTTTGTAAAAACATGTGAATGTCTGTTAAAAATGGGGAAAAGTCTGTAAAAGTTTGCAGTTCTATAGAAATGTCTTTTAACGTTAATTTTCACATATTCATTAATACTTTGTACATCGCCCCAAACCAATATAGTGGTTCTCAGATCTTCGTCAAAGGTTGTAATTTTGTTCTTTATCGCAAAACATTAGACTCGTATTTTTTTTATTTTTCATTAGGGTGCCCATTTCCATTTTATGGTGATCCAAACAATCATTTTTTCCACTTTTTCCCAAAATGACGTTTTTAAAAAATTTATAACTTTCGAACCACTTAACCGATTTAGATGATCGACACATCAAATTGAAGCCAATGAGTTTTAATTGAGAAATATTGAACTTGCAGATAATATGGATCCTATTTTCGTAATTATTGATTGTAGTCGTTTTTTAATGTTTTCATGGTTTTGGACTAGGGGGCACCATATTTTTTTATATTTTTTCTTGAAAGTGTAGAATTTTTTTCATAAAATATCTTGATATCAGATATGCTATTTTTTCGTTTTTGAAATATGATTTTTCAATACTAATCGATGGTTCGAAAAACAATTTTCCCCATTTTTCCCACTACAAAAAGTCATAACTTTTGAACTATTTGACCGATTCATATCATCGGTATATTAAATTGAAGCTTACGAGTAATTTTTCTTTGAAAAAATATTCCTTTGCGATAAAATTGAATTTTTGCTTTTGTAATTATTGATTGTGTTAGTTTTTCATAGTTTTCTCGGTTAAAGATAGGAGCGCTATATTTTTTTATATTTTTTATGGAAAGCTGAGGATTATTTACCTAACATATCTCGATATCAAAGATGCTATAATTATCGTTTTTAAGTTATAATTTTGTAAATTTAACATTTAACATATTCATATGTAACTAAACTAGACCTATGCTACAAGAATCCAATCTTCCCGCAAGTGTGATATTATTGGCTTGGCTTATTGGCTTCAATTTAATATATCGATCATCTAAATCGGTGTATTCAAATTAATCAAATGTTATGATTTTTTTCAGAAAGTTATTTTTGGACAAAGGGGGAAAAATGATTTTTTGAACCACCGGTTAACTTTGAAAAATCATATCTAAAAAACGAAAAAATAGCATCTCTGATATCGAGATATGTTATGTAAAAAATCCTCAGCTTTCAAGAAAAAATTTAAAAAAATATAGCGCCAAAGTCATAAAAAATAAAAAACGACTAAAATCAATAAATACTAAAATATAATTATTCTTTTCGCAAGTTAAATATTTTTTAATAAAAGGCTAGGTCATTAGTTTCAATTTTATATGTCGATCATCTAAATCGGTTCAGTGATTCAAAAGTTATTGATTTTCGTTTGTCATTTTTGGAAAAAAGTGGAAAAAATTGATTTTTCGGACCACTTAATAACTTATGTGTTGTAAGTGTGTTTAAATGTTTCAACGATCTACATATACATACATACACATACATACACATACATACATACACATACATACGCGTTGTTAATTTTTTTATAAAATTCATTATTTCTTCGTTGATATATTGGACATCCACCAAGGCTTGCGGTCTTGTCGTTGATGAAATTTATAAGAAAATGCAGTGTATACCATCCGCCATGCAAGGCTATACAAGTTTTAGATCACCACACGGCCATGAACCATGTCTGTGGTAACAATATCTAACAGTAATCCATATTTCGTCATAAGCAGACCCGAAAGCGAATGTAAATTGTTGAAAATAGAATGAAAATTTTTATTCGATGTTGTTCAAATACTTAGAAGACATAGTCCTGACCCTAACTTAACTATTTTCAATAAATCTCCTTGCATTTCAGCAAAACAATATTATCTAGAACAGAAAATAATTATCAGAGACAATTTTCGTTCAAGATTTTTCCTTAACTGCATAGAATGCAATTTTTCATTAATTGTGTATAACCGTATGCTCTCTTTCTTCTGCAATGATGTCAGGGCAAAAGTACTTATGTGTATGAGTTCCAAACTATTGATATATAAAAATATTGTTATATCCAAAAAATCTAAAACAAAAATAGAAAAATAGAAATGTTTTACAGAAATGTCTGTAAATTTACAAACATATTTGTAAATCTGGCATCTCTGGTGGTCTGAGAATTTATTGCAAGAAATCGCTTGAAAACATGCATGAATTTGCTTGAAAATGAAGTAGATTGAGTCCGCACTAGGGATTGCATTACCGTGCCAAAATTTCAATAACCGGTTACTCGGTAATGAAAATTTCATTACCGGTAAAACCGGTAAATCACCGGTAAACAAAATACTTTGAAATGAATCCATTCCATGGCTTTTATTGTTACTAATTAGATAACAAACAAACAAAACATTTAGCAAGTTTTTGCTACTCAGTTTTTTGGCTAAAATAATACTTGAGGACACTAAGGATGTTAATTGTGTCGTCTCCTAATCTAGATCGAATCTTATTAACGAAATTTCCAGAAGCGGAGAAGGCACGTTCAGAGTCCACTGATGTTGGGCGTACAGTACGAAGAGCATCAAATACAATCGTCATGTATTTGCCTCTGATGTTCTCTGCGTCGTAGTAGGAAAACTCTTGTCTGAGGGTCTTCATCAATACGTTTGTAGACGTTGTGTTGGAGCTGGACGTTAAAACCTTTGACTGTTGCAATCGTCGTTCCAGTTTTTCCTTGATGCTCAAATTTTCTGCAGGTTCTGCATCGTCCAGTGGCTTTTCCTCCTGCTGTTTACCAGCTACTGAATCAATACCATCTTGGTCAAATTTCATCAGGTCACGCACAATCTCAAATGCCTGCTTGATCATTGTAGTCCGTGACGTTTGATAGAGAACGCCAAAGTCACCATTAGCTGTGTCACCACCACGAGCAGAATGATTATTCATATATGCGAACAAATCTGCATATACGAAACGTCTTTCTGTAATCCTTTCAATCAGGGCTTCAAGCAGCTGCTTCGAAATTTCTGATGGTTGATCCGATACCTGTTCTAGCATAAATTGCAATCCGACGTCAGCTTCGTAAAGAGTGCAATTCTTCCGGCATAGCAGTTCAACGGCGACCAGAACTGGTTCGAGGGCATCAACCAATTCCTTTATCGCTGTCAGTTCTTGATCGCTGAAGCTTATATTGTGCTTCGTTTTCAGATCGAGTATCGATTTTTGAACTGAAGTTCGGAGGTAGTAGAATCGGCGCAACATTGCCAGAAGACTGTTCCATCTAGTTTTGCAATCAAGGAGCAAACAAATATCCTTCCCGTGGTCCGCGGTGACATGCTTCTGGAGAACTTCGTCGTTTTTAACCGGAGATTTTCTGAAGAGCTTCACCGTTTTTCGTACTTTTTGGATTGTTAGACAGTATTCGGGCTTAATGATACATTCATCGGTTTCCTCACTGTTGATCGCGAAAAAATCGGTGATATCATCATTATCGTCGTCATTTTCTGTGTCCGACCCGTTATAATCGGCAAAATCTGCATTGAACGGAAAATTTATTTATGTTTTATCATTTAATTTATTTTTTACAATTATTACCTGAATACGAAGTTGAATTGGATTTTTGATACAACACGTCTGTGACCGCTAGATGAACGCCATGCGCGAGACAAACTTGATGCGCAGCTGGTATGAGGCTTCCAACTTTTTTCATGACGGACGCCCCATCAGTCGTGACACCCATTATGTCCTTTGTTGTCGATATTCCATATTGGGATGTTTTCTCAGAAAGTAAGGTAACACACCGTTCCGCGTTCATTGAGCCTTCAACACGTTGCAGACCGAGGTTCCAAGTTTTATCGGCCGAATGAGCATTCACGTTCATGTAACGCCGATTTCTAATCGAAGTCCATTCGTCGAAGGTTAGGCTTAATTTTCCCCCGTCCTTTTTGATATTTTCAAACTCTTTCCGATACTCGATGACGACTGTTTCGAAAAATGTCTTGACTCGTTGGCGAATTCCATTGCTGGTTCGAGGAATGTCCGAAAACCCACGAGCTACCAGCCCTTGCCTGATGTCTTCCGAATTGCAAATAGTGCTGAACGGTATTCCATCTTTAGCTGCCAATCTAGCTAGAACAGCATCCAAAGGGCTTGACTTGAAGAAATATCGGATGATACTCCTCTTCTTGGCTTCGGGTCCGGATGTTGATGGAACTTCTTTAGACGGTTCCGGAATGGCAGATGCAGGTCGTTTGTCCAGTAGTATTCCATGTTTCAATCGGAGATGAGCTTTACATCCACTTGTGCTTGAGCCTTCACACTTGATGATTTTATCACACTTGACACATTTTGCAATCCCTCTGTTCTGTTTACCTCGTAAAAAGTACTTCCATACTGAGGTTTCCGACAATCCTGCCTTCACTTTTCCTTCAAAATCCATTTTATCTAACAAAACTTGTTTCGTTCTAACCAAAATCTCGTGCGTGTTAAAAAAAAACAAATGAATGAATTCACAACAATCGATGTTTTTTCGGTATGAAAGCGGTGAGACAGGCACAATGTTGATTCATCATCTCTTTCATTCGTATGCTGCTGGTGATATGTCACGTCAAGCACTCATTCATGTATACAGCGAATGGAAACGATGGAAACGAGAAAGACAGAGAAAGACTTTTGTGCCTCTAGCCATGTTTACATGTAAGTGTCGATATCTTCTCCCGTATGGGTATCGACACTGACGCAGCCGTTGTGTTTTCCCGATCTTATTTAGATTCTCGAGTAAAATTTTAAAGCGGCATAAAGGCAAATATTATTTATGGTGAAAAAATAAAAATTACCGAAATAACCGGTTGTTGATTGTAAAATTACCGGTAATTCGGTAATGAAAAATGGTCCGGTATTACCGGTAAAACCGGTAACGGTAAAACCGGTTAACAATCCCTAGTCCGCACCACTTAGATTTAGACTATGCCAGTCAGCGCTCTAGTTGAAGTATCCAGTGAACAGAGAACAGACACTCTGTTCAAGATACTTGTACCAGTATCGAACAAGTAATTGACCTCTAACTTGAACAGAGTGTCTGTTCTCTATTCACTGGATACTTGAACTAGAGCGCTGATTGGCATCGTCTAAATCAGCCTTTAGTGCAGAACAATCTGATAGAACAAAGCAATCAAACTCTTCTTCCTTCTCACCGCCGTCATGGCCAGCACGGAAATAATCACAACAGCCAGCTTGGTAGCGACTCTTCATAGAATCAAAATGAGATAACATCAATTTGAGAGGGTTCTTCAGTTTTTCTTTCAGTAATACAGAATGTTGAAATATTTTCGAGTGTTCCACATAATATTCTGGGATAATTGTTTAATTTTCTATTTTTTTCAGGAAATCTATGATGCTGTTTTCTTTATAAATGGCTCAGAACTGTTGTGTTAGAAACAGATCATTTCTGCTACAATTATCCCTCGGTGCCAGAGATTCAATGTTGATAAATATTTGTAAAAGAGAATAGCATATAAAAAGAAATAAGTCTAATACACTGTTGCTCATTTCAGTATTCGCATTGGGAGATACAGTAATCGTTCGCAAACTGGTCCTGGTTTAACTGGTCTGCTGCTTAACTGGGCGAACGTTAACTGGTCCTTGGACCAGTTAAAAAACAGAATTTCGTAAACAAACGACGCTATATTCAAATGGAAGATTTGCTGTGAGGGGCATTCGGATGTAATTTAAGATGTTCTAAAATTTAAATTTATTTCCGATGGACAAAAACACTTGAAGAAATTTTTAATAAAAATAACATTTAATTATAGTGAAATGAAACAAAAAAAAAACAAGCTATGTTGTAGTCTTCAGCCATTCTTTTTCAATCAATTTTGTTCGTAGCGATTTGAGACGACTCATATCTGCAGCATCGTTCCTCACGAATCGCAACAAAGCATCCAGATGCTTGAGTGCATCAGAAAACGTCGGCTCTTCTAGCAGGTCTCCAATACTCACAGGCGGTGTCTCGGAAAACGTTTCGATCGATTCTTCTGCTAATGAATTTTCAACTGGAGTAACTTTTTCACGCAATACTGAATCAACAATCTCTTGATCATTGAATACCATGCTTGTAAGCCAGGCAGGATTGTTGTCAACATCGTAAACCTGATGGCTCTTCCACAGCTCTATCTCTTCATTGGTGATACAGGTTCCAGCAAGAGAATCCACTGCTGTGACCAAAGCTTTCAAGTCGGCATTCAAATCAGGTTCATGAGAATCATCAGATGTTGCTTCACATTCCGGAAACTGGTCTATCAATTTCTTCCAGGAGTTTTTAATCGTTTTAATCGCTTTTGGTTCCAAGGAACACTCACTAGAAAATTTCCTAACAGCCGGAACAAACTCGTTGTTAAACCACTCCCGGAACAAATCTCTTGTCATCCAAGCTTTTTTCGAGTTGTAATACGAAACTGGGAGTATCTCTTTCGCTGGGAACGAATGTGGATTGGCCGCAGTTCCAATAAACATCAATCGAAGTTTGTTGGAACCATCAGCGTTACTGCATGGCATGAAGGTGTAACGCATCTAGTTAAGTTTACGACCGTACACATTCTTTTCATTGGAGAGTGCCAGGGTTCGTGAGGCTAATAATTTGACGAAAATGGCCGATTCATCAGCATTGTAAACCTGGGAACCCAGCAGCTTCATTTCAGTGATTTTTGCACCCAAAATATCTTTGAATTTTTGATAAGCTGCATGTCAGCAGAAGCTTTTTCACCTGCAACACGCTTCACTTGCAGCCCATACCGCTCTTTGAACGGGCGCATCCAGCCATCCGAAGATGTAAATAGCTGATTTTCATAGTGACCACGCTTCTGAATTTCGCGGAATAATAACTCTGCCTTAATCCGTAATATTTCAAAGGTGACAATGATATTAGCTTCTCGCTCTTGAAGTATCCACATATACAGGGACTCCTCAATTAAAGGGAAATTCTGCTCTTTCATTGTCTTTCTGCTGTTTACTCCATGTTCTCTATATTTGTCTAGTTTAGTTCGAATGTCGTTTCTACGCTGAATAAACCGTGATACAGATGTTTTCCCAACACCATATTACCTTCCTAGAAACTCATGCGTACCTCCACCGCTTTCAAAATCATCTATAATCCTCACTTTCTCTGCCAAAGTAAGTGTTTTTTGCTTACGTTTTTGGCTCGATCCAGGTAACACGTCCATAGGGATAAGTACTGCAAACGAATAGTTAAATTACAGAAAAATAATTTCGCTAAATCATATTTCGTACCCGTTGTCGCACTCAATGTAAAACTTTCAGACTGTTTAATGCAAACCTTTTGTTTATCTAATTCACGATGGCAACGGTACGGTGTCGACATCTGGATACGAAATTAGTTTGTATGGGGCAAACTATTTTCTATCGAAATTGTCGGCCCGAAAGCAGTTTGAAATTGATAAAACTTTATTGAAAATTTTTGCTTGGCATTATCCAATTACTTGAAGCACGTAGTCCTGACCCTAATTTCTCTTAATTTTATTTTATTTCCACTAAAACTTAACAGTATGATACAAAATCTTCTTAAGATAAATTTTCACAGCGGATTTTTCACCAATTGCAGAAAAAAAGTAATTTTCATTTACATAGAATACTTATTTGATTGGGGAAAGTTAATTTTCATTCATAATTTCTTTTTTAAAAGTGCGTTCATTCCACCTGAAAATCCATTATTTTCATTGTCGCTTCCCAAATTCGGAATACAAAGTGCAATGCAATTAACGCGAATCGTACAATTCACTTAAGTTCTCCTCGATTTTATTTGACGTTTCACATACCGGACCAGTTAAAACGTGAATGTCGATAACTGGTCTTCCCTTCTCGACCAGTTAGTGAATGTTTACTGCATTGGAGACAAACGCAAACCAATCTGCTGAATATTTTGAGATACCAGGTGAGCTTACACGTACTTTTTTATGATTCATTTATTTTTACGGGCTTAGTTGCATAAGTTTTAAAGAGCTAGACTCTAGACTATATTCAGAAACTATTATTTATCTACACTGATGATAAAAAATCGTTGTTGTTTTGCAACCGGTACATCAACAAGCTCACCAAGAAGCGAACATGCTCATCAATGAACTAACTTCTAAAATCAACTCCTACTCAAACAACTGCCAGCACTTCGGGGATAAGACTAGTTAAGCTAAGTCACAGCTAATCGATATTGCCATCCAATGTAAGCGCTATTCAATTTTCATTTATATTTTATAGATACAGCAAGCTACATCGCTTCCAGTAATCAATGATCGTCGCGGATTCATCAGTCCATGCAAATCGAAACATACACACCGTTGTTATGGTAATCCACGGTATCCTAAAATGAAGACGTAGACTTAGCCACGATTTACATATTTATTTAAAATAAAACTTTATATTGCCTATTAAGGAAATTTCTTACAAACATACCCTCTGCTCGCATCTTGATCGCATCATCAGCAAGTCGTCATCGAAATGCCCAAACATGACACTTTTTATATACATGAGCTACAGCGGTTATCCTTAACTGGTCGATCCGTTGGTCGGTAAAATTTTCTTCCCTCTAATTACATATCTCGTCCGTAGTCATCGGCGTCGCTTCCAGAGAGTTTATGGCAACACAATTTCTGCTTTACATGTTTTGCACGTTGTGCTCGAGAATCTTCTGTAGTTGTGCCAAAATATGTGGTGAACAAAGGTTCGTCCCAAACAAGACGGGTCTATGGTATTAGGTGAGGCCGCTTCGTCACTAAGTTGGTTAGGGGAGTGGTATATGAAAACAGTACGGAAGAAAGCAGAAGGGGATTTTTTTCCTTCAAGCATGAAAGAGATAGACTGATCACGAGCGAGCTTGGGCTCAAGCATATTGTGTTTTGTTTACAAACAAAACACAGTAGACTTCCAAGATGGCTGAAGAGTGGTTTTAGCCAAGACGGGTCTATGGTACTAGGTGAGGCCGTTTCGTCACTAAATTGGTTAGGGGAGCGGTATATGAAAACAGTACAGAAGAAAACAGAAGGGGAATTATTTGCTTGTAGCGCGAAAGAGACAGACTGATCACGAGCGAGCTTCGGCACTAGCGTATTGTGTTTTGTTTACAAACAAAACACAGTAGACTTCCAATATGGCTGAAGAGTGGTTTTAGCAAGTTGGCCCACCTTAGGATATACTTCTAAGCGCCTTGGTTTTAGCAAGTTGGCCCACCTTAGGATATACTTCTACGCGCCTTGGTCCCAAATATAGGGGACAACATTTCTTAGAAACATGATATATGGCCCTGCATGTGTTGCATGTGTTCGCCATGAGAAAGTGGAAAACCTATGGAGATTCAACAATGTCAGTGAATGTGTTAAAGATCCTGAAATGTTTCCTTCTGTAATTACTCAAAAGCTGATTAACGAGGTCATCATATATCTTCTCAACGACCATCGCCGGGGCAGATAATCGGGCACACCTTTTTCCGCTGATTCAAATTAATTGCTCTTATTTCCTAAAATCACACGTTAGGTGAATGATTCAAATATTGGGCCTGATTCTCCTGCGCGAATGGAATGTGACAGCAATGAACTCCTCAAAGTCACATGATCCAAGTCACCGTATCGCCGAAGGCGATTGCCCTGACGTGAGAGGTTCATTCTGGAGTGAAATACCCAATGAATGACAAATGGTGCAGTGTTCATTGAAATATATGTCAAAGCTTGTGTTTTTTGCAAAGGCTCTATGCATTCAATGTGTTTTATGAATATCTATTTTAATTATTTAAAAAAATCTTCATTCCTTGTTACAAATCTGTACAGGAAATAATTTCGTTCATCTTTATAAATGTTTTCCTCTTATTATTATTGATGAAAAATAATATCACTGGGATAAGAAGATAAAAAAAAATATTGTCAAATCTGTTTTTGCATAGTCCCTTTGCATTGATATGAGTGTATGTTATTTCAATTATAGATTTCGTATCCGTGTTTTGATTCCGCATTCGTGCTTTGACTTAGTGTCCGGTGCTGATTCCGTATAAAATTGACTATTCTTTATAAGACAATGAGCTGCGAAAAACTATAAAGCTGTCAAGGATCTTTTAATTTCACTGCCCGAAACTGCGCTTTTCGTCATTTTTGAAAGTCTGATTTGTGGTTTTGGAGAAAGGAAAAGGTTTGTGGAATTGAGTTTCTCGTATCAGTTAGGGTCAACTATTGTTAACATACATTTTAATTTTGTATCGCGTTATAGCGGTGCAGAAGATGTATATTCTTGTCATTAGTAATAGCATACCAAATAATTGAACTGACTACATGTTAATAATAAATATAAATTAACTAGCTAACCCGGCAAACTTCGTCCCGCCCATTTACTTGATTAATTCTCGAGTAATGCAGAAATTTGTGTTTTATTTGTATCGCAGCCACCCCTAAGAGAGGGGGGAGGACTGTCTAACCATCATAGAAACATTTATTGCACCCTAAAACTTTCACATGTCAACTTTGGTTTCGTTTGATTGATTAATTTCCGAGTAATGCAAAAAATTGTGTTTCATTTGTATGGCAGCCCCCTCTAAGAGAGGGGGAAGGAGTATCTTATCACCATAGAAACATTTATTGCATCCTAAAACCTCCACATGCCAAATTTGGTTTCATTTGCTTGATTAATTCTCGAGTAATGCAGAAATTTGTGTTTCATTTGTATGGCAGCCCCCCCTTTGAGTGGGGGAAAGACTGTCTAACCATCATAGAAACATTTATTGCACCCTAAAACTTTCACATACCAACTTTGGTTTCGTTTGCTTGGTTAATTTCCGAGTAATGCAGAAATTTGTGTTTCATTTGTATGGCAGCGCCCCTTAGAGAGGGGCGAGGGGTCTCAAAATATCACGAAAACCTTCCCCGGCCCCAAAAACCCCTACATACCAATTTTCATGTCGATCGGTTCAGTAGTTTCCGAGTCTATAAGAATCAGACAGACAGACAGACATCACTCCATTTTTATATATATAGATAGATTTAAAATTCACAGTTTAACTAGATTGTATTGAATTAGAGATCGTTCAAATCCTTAGGAAATGCCTAATCCTATTTTTGGCTTCCATTGCTCGTACTAGTCGATAACAAATGAGGTTACGACTTCAAAAGTCACAAAATGGCAAGTTTTTCCACTGCAATCGCCCACGAGAATTGAGTGAGTGTTCATGAGAGTTCATTCAAGGTAAAAATCTCACCACAGTCGCCTTCGGAAATTGAGTGAGGCAATTTTTCCGAGCTGTCACTTCTCATTCGCGCATCAGAATCAGCCCCATTTATACGAGCTCCAGCGTCGAATAATTGCGTCGTTCGTCGTTTGACCAAACGAAGAATGTGAGAATGCCAAGGGAGCAGATAAATGTAAACATTACGAACATTAACGGAATTACCATTAGCTACTCACTTTAAACGGGATTATCTTTCCATTTCCCGTATAATCTGCTTCTCTATCCGTTCTTTCCGATTTCAATATCTTCATGGTAACCATGAACTTTGTGTGCTTCTTCCGCGCCTAATAAATTGTACGAAACAAAATAAAGATGACCGAGATCACTTGCTTTTACCAAAGAGAAGTCTGTAATGCAAATGGCCGTATCGTATTGCACTTCTTTATAAACATCGTATTGTGTTCTGTTTGTAAACAGAACACAGTAGACTTTCAAGATGGCTGCAGAGTGGGTTTAGTACATTGGCTCACCTAGCAGTAATATTTCTATCTATCTTGGGATATTACAGGTTTGAAAGGGTTATCGATCTGAAATTGAAATATAGCATAATAAACAGGCTGGATATTGATTGAAGTACATAATGTTAATTAGATCGATTCTGCTACAGCTTCAGTGCAAAATAACAATCATTATATTCTCGACAAATGAGTTTTTTTTACTATCTACAGCAGCACCGCAACTGTGATTCATTTTTGCCATAAATGTTGGTGTTCGCATGCAAATCGATAAATGTTACGTACACACATTTTATTCATTACTTCATTTTTAAACACGTTCCCTGTCAGCCCACATCCGGTTCCAGTTAGCCGAAACAATCCGGCCAATTTTCTGCTAATGATCCTCTGAATTTTGTCATGTGCCATCGTGCGTTCCCTTGGTGGTACGTGCTCTGGTAGCTGGCTACTTTGGCCGCAATTAATTAGATGCCCATCATCAGCTGGCGGACCATAACGTTGCCGGTTCGGTTCATTGATTGATGGCCCGGTGTTTAAGATGTCAGGAGAGCTTTCCGCACGCCAAGTGTCCATGTTTAAACAAGTGCTCGAGAACCTGAGATGAACTCCGATGAGAACAGACACAAGTGCCAAATTAAAAGACAATTTAGCACGCTCTAACATTGTTCGGACCGTTTCATTGCTGTTCACCTTTTTTTCGGAGGTTAGCAATATTACATGCAAATTGTTTATAAATTGATTTTTGAATTCAAAACCTCGTCTCAAGTTGCGCCGCCATGAAGAAAAAAATAGGAATAGATACGCATCGCTTCACATGAGAATCATGTGAAAATGTTCAAAATTGAATCGATTTACGTCAAATAAATTTCCAATGGAAATCCTATCGATGGCATACTAAGCGCCACAACAACAAATTGCTCTTTGAACCGTAGCATTTCGAAATAAAACAACCTTTCATCGAGCGCCATTCTAACCCGACAGTTATTGTTTTCCAATTTCTCAATCTTCGACTCTGGGTGGCGGATGTTAACAATGAGTAAAACCCAAAAGTCACTCATCGCACAGTTGGTAATCTATTCTTTTCGCGGGGGCGTTCGTATTCGCTGAAGTGAGAAACCCGAAATAAAGCGATAAAATTTGCCACGGCCACATTAGTGTTGATCCTTTAATGTTATTTTCTCACCTTTCTTTTGTATTGTCTGCCCGTTCCACCCGGGGTGGTACATATTCAAAATACCCTCGAAACCGCAAGACAAAGCCTGCTTTGTGGGTGAGCTTACGCTCGGCGAGAGGTAAAACCGCCAATCCATGCTGCCCATTGTTATGATTTACGCTTGGCAGGAGAATTTTCCCACTTGATTAAGTCCCACACAGTGGTGCGGCAAAACAATGCCTACTTTGGGTGAGTCATGATGGTTTCCTTAGAAAACGTCACGTTTCTCGGTGCCAAGTTTGCTGTGTCGTTGTCTAAGGATAGAATCCAAAAATCACCTTACACGAGAAGATTTCACGCTCCTTTACCTTCGGATGCTACTATCTCTTGTCTTACGCCCAAGTGATGCTGCCGCCGGTGGCGCAAAATTTCTTCAAATCGCTTGCGGTCGAAAGTGTAAGCAAGCATGAAAGGAGCGGGTAACATTTCTCAAATGCTGATACAAGTGAGACGGGAGCTGAGAGAATTTGCCAACAAGTTAATTTTCGGGTGTAATTCAATATTTATCTTTCGGTAAGTCAAGATTGTCTGTCCTTTTTTCTTCCCATGGGTACCATCGAGGTGGTCCACAGTGATATCTACCACTGTGCACACCGAAAATGTGACTTTTATGCAGGCATCGAATCATCCTTTCTGCTGGGAAATAAATTGATTTGAACAGTTGCCGCATCGAGACCATCGTAGATCTTTGATAGGATTGGTGCGAAAGGATTACAACGATTTCCAAAAGCTGATCAGTCATCGTGATCCAGTGTCCCGGCACAGGCAGAAAAGTGGCCGTCACACAGCGGGTTTCTCAATAAATTAATCTCACTGCTGGTAGTCGAGCATCGAGAGAAAAAAGTGGTCGAACGAAATCTCACGCTGAATTATAATATTTTCCTCGAATCTTCCTCTCCTTGCTACTTTCGAAAGGAGATAAATTGGAAGAAAAAAAAATACAACTAATGAAATACGCCGGAAGTTAGTGCCCATTATTTAAATTTCACTGCTCCACATGATTCGAGAGCGTCTGTTTCCGGTACGGATGGAGCCACGCCCGCGAGAAAGTAGGAAACATGTTGCAAAATCTCGCGATGCGATTTGATCACACATCTCGACCACAAGGAGCTGAGCTGGTTCCGTTGATACAAAGTTAGGACGAAAAAAAAAACTAACAGCAGCCAGCTCATCTCATCTCTCATGCCATCTGACGTTTTCACGTGGCTTGCCATGCTTGACCTGGTGCCAGTGCAGTGGCAGCTTGCCATTCGTCAACAGGTAGTAGTGGATGTGGAAGGATAATTATAATACTTTTGGATTTCGTTCGCCCCCTCTTAGCAAATGTCCAGCTCGAGGACGTTTGTCTAGAGCCCTCTGGCACATCTCTGATGAAATGATGCGTTTCATGCCCGTTCCGCTTCCGAATCTAGGACACGTCGTGTGGAGTGGATTTCGCTAGGCAGTTGGGGTGCATCCTTTTGCGGTGAGAGAACGTGTTCTGACATGTGGTTGATCGACTTCCATCGGTTTCAATGGCAGTGTCTTCTGGACAGGTAGGAAGACTCGATTAGAAGCACTTTTACTCTTTCTTTTGAAAACTGAGCTAAACTTGTAAAAGAGTATTAATCCTTCCTCGTGCTTCTATATTGGTAAGCGTGTCCGGAGTAAACTGCCCCAAAAAACAACTCTAACAGCTCAGAAAAAGTGTAGTAGGCTAGAAAAAATTGTGGCGCGGGAAAAACATTATGGGTATAAAGCCTCACAGAAAAAAAGTATGATTTCAATTTCTAATTTATTCTGGTGTCAATGTAATGGGAACGAAGTTCCCATTTTACAGGGAATCGAGGCGGCCCAAAAAATTATTTTCGTGCAGCGCAGTTCTCGAAATTTTCCGAAAAAGAAATAACAAATATCAAAAACCACATACGAACATATTTAAATATAAATTAAACCATTACCAAGTCTCAAAATTCTAGGAAAAAAAAAATATTTGGATTTTTCTGTACCGCGCAACACTGTTCAAATTATGAAAAAAATCACACATATCTAGAAAAGGCGTAGAAACACAAAGTACGTTTTCTGCATAGATTCTATGGTGAACCTCATAGGGATTCAAAAATAGTCAAAATTTCTTATTCGGTACCCTATACAATATTTTCCATAGAGCTGAAAAAAATGAAATGACGAACGAAATATCGACCTAGAGGGCGAACACGAAATTATTGCGGCACCGAAAATGTCATGCCAATTTTCTTATAATGTTTAGAATCAAACCAAAATTTTAGGGTAGTTTTATACATATATTTACTTCAAAAATCAAAAGGAAAGTTAATCGATGGAGCCTTGAGTGTAAAATTGAACGCATTTTCGCTTGATGCCCTCCATCAAAGTCTTTACAGTGTCATCCGGTACCAGTTTCTCAGTTTTTTTTCCATTTTCTTAACATGTCCTTCTCGTCTTTGACTGTCTTCTTGCTCTTCCGAAGTTCCCGCTTCATTATTGCCCAGTACTGCTCCACCGGGCGCAGCTCCGGACTGTTTGGCGGGTTCATGTCCTTAGGAACAAAATGGACAGAATTGGCCTCATACCACTCCAAGACACTTTTAGAATAGTGGCATGATGCCAAATCTGGCTAAAATAGCGGAGCTTCGTCGTGCTGCTGCAAGAACTGCAAAAGGCGCTTCTCGAGGCACTCAGATTTGTAGATCTCGCCATTTACTGTGCCCTTTGTCACGAAAGGCTCACTCCTCAGTCCGCAAGAGCAGATGGCCTGCCAAACGAGATATTTGGAGGCGAAATTCGACATTTTCTTCTTCTTAAATTTGTCGTCCACAGCCGGTGAAAAACTCCAATCGAATTTGCTTAAAATCGGCTTTTATATATGTTTCGTCGTCCATCACACAGCAGCCATATTATGTCAGCATCTTCTCGTAGAGCTTCCGTGCCCGAGTTATAGCCGTCGATTATTGCCGTTCATCGCGGTTTGGGAAGTTCTGTACCTTGTATGTATGTAGTCCAGTTCTCTTCTTTGCATTCTGGACGTAGCTCTGCGTCATACCGATCTTTTTAGCCAAATCACGGCTTGAGACGTTGGGATTTGCTTCAATCATCCGCTTCACCTCCCCCTCCATCTTTTTGTTCTTCGGTCCCGGTTTTCTTCCAGTTCCTTTGCCGTGGTCCAATGTCAACCGCTCCTGGAACCGCTTCAACACTCTGGAGACGGTTGAATGGTGAATGTTCAACATTTTTCCCAACTACCGGTGCGACAGTTCAGGAAATTCCAGGTGTTTGGAAAGAATTTGTTCTCTCGACTCGCGTTGGTTCACCTCCATTTTCGTTGAATCGAAAAACACGAGTTCGAGTTTGACAGCATGTAGACAGTACACATCAATGAGAAAGTGTGCAAAATTTGGTTGATTTTTACCCAATGGTAAAAAAGTTATGCCCTGTTGAATGTGTCGTAATAATTTCGTGTTCGCCCTTTATCATCAACCGAACGCTACAAATGCTGCATGTACTGAGCGAAACAACATCATAACAGCTGTTGCTTTTTGCAATCCTCTCTGAGTTGTCATTCGAAACACAACAAAGAATGAGTCGTGAATCAAATTGTGTGAGTATGAATCGTTTAAATTTACACTGATGTGAAATAACGTTTTCTATATTTCATTCCTGATACCATCTGATACCGCATAGATATTTGGATTGAAACCATCCCAATTCAAGATGCCTCTGGAGCTGGGTGTTGCTGCTGCTGTAGAACATGTCCATCTGGGTTTTCACAACCTATTCGCGTTGACGACGGACTGGTGTCGACATCTTGATACGATAATAGTTTGTATGAGGCCAACTATTCTCTGTGAGATTAGTCGGTCCTGAGGCAGTTTTAAATTGCTAAAATTTGTATGAAATTTTTATCTTGCCGTTATTTACCTACTAGAAGTACGTTGTTCTGACCCTAATTTAAACTATTTTCTATGATTTTTCAGATATTCTCTCCAAAACTTACCATTATAATATAAAATTATTATTAGACACAATTTTTGTATGACATTTTTTCACTACTTGCAAGCAAAAGTGATTTTAATTTACATGGAGTATGAATGTCATTTGGGAAAAATAATTTTCATTCATAATTTTAATTTTAAAAGTGTGTTCATTACAGATGGACATGTGTAGAAGTTCAGTGAGCTGGCGACATGAAGAGATACCTTCCAATGCAGTCTTGAATAATCGAACCAAAGCGTTGCATTTGTACCCGCTTTTGTAGACCGTATAAAAGTATTGCCGACTTGAACATATCTACAATGCCGATTTTCTTGGTTTCGGAATCTGTATTGGGAAAACACATTGCAAAAATGCAAGCAAGTACAAAAGTACCCGTAGTTTGCATCTTATTTTCAATGCCGATTTCCTCAGGCTCCATGGTTTTGAAGTCTGCTTTAGGGAAACATTCCGATTTCCAGAAGCGCAAGCCAGTACAAAAGTACTCGCAGCTTGCATCTATTTTGCAATGTCGATTTTGAAGTCTGAAGTTTTTGAAGTCTGTGTTAGGGAATCATCCATCCATTGCAGCGATCGTACCTCAATCATTGCGCAATCATAACTGAGTGGATTTCCGAGCGGCACTCGCTTATATACCGATTGGTGTGATTTCAATAGCCTGTTTTGAAAGCAATTTTAGGGGTAATTGAAGCAAGTTTTTGGATCAAAAAGTAACAAGCACATTTTATCTTTCGAATGAAGTGATTATCAAACCATTTCCTTCAGTTGTTTAGGAGCTATTAACGCTCAAAATCTCGTTCTCCGGCGTAACACTTTCGTTTTCGAAACTTTGAACTTACACCCTAGTATAGAAATTGCATGTTGCATGGACTGAGCAAAACTGCATCATAGCAGGAGTTGGTTTTTGCAATTCTCTCTGAGCTATCGTTCGACTTACCACAAATTTAGTTTAAATTATCTAATCGAGAATCAAATTGTGTAGGTATGAAAAATTATGATTTATATTCGTTCAATATAATTTTTATACTTCAATTTAATTTCAGAAGAGAATTGCCCCGAACGGAGACAAAATATGGACGAAACCCCATTGCTGAAACTTATAAAATTGTCGGAGCTAGGGGCTGCTGTAAAGCCGCTTCAACTCTGCTCACTATCTCATTTAGAGGCGAATGAACTGCAAAGTTTAAAGCCTCTTAAAAACAAAGAATTGATGAATCACTATCCCAGAATTCCTGTTCTGGAAGCCTAGACTAATCATAACTAAATACAGGGGAACTTCGGGGGTGTTGTCGTACAAATGAAACACAAATTTCTGCATTACTCAAGAATTATTCAAGCAGATGAAACGAAATTTGGCATGCGGAGGTTTTAGGGTGCAATAAATGTTTCTATTGTGGTTAGACACTCCAACCCCCTCTCTTCTTTATTATGCTTGGATACAACGTACAATTTTGAAAGTGAAATCTACGTTATATCGAAGTTTCCCTGTAATTGACAATAGTTTTCATGATTATTGCGTAAATATGAAATAAAATTATTATTTGTGATCAATGGTGTTTCATTTATTTTCTGTTCATTTCATTACAAAAACAACCATAATATGGATCGAGCACCGAGATAGCGCTCCTTTTGTTCTATATTTTATTTTTGACTTGGCACCATTAAACGTAGGATTTCGACTTTCGGGAACATATTGGGGGAACAAATTCAAAAATCTAGATTCTATCGCTTATTACACATCAATTTTTCGATGACATTTGGAAGATTTTTGCGGCTATCCGTCAGTTCATGTGAATATACCCGAACTAATCCGCATTTTTGACGTAGGACTACGTCTTTCATTTCTATACCGGGGTGTAAAATCAAAGTTTCGAAAACGAAAGCGTTACGCCGAAGACCGAGATTTTGAGTGTTAATAGCTCCTAAACAACTGAACGAAATGGTATGATAAACACTTCATTCGAAAGATAAAATGTCTACGCGTTCTATACTTGTTACTTTCTGATCCAAAAACTTGTTTCAATAGTCTTAAATTTGCTTTCAAAATAGGCTATTGAAATCACCAATCGGTATACAAGCGAGCGCCGCTCGGAAATCCACTCAGTTCTAATTGAACAGCGATTGGAGCATGTTGTCGCTGTTGTGGTGAAGCTCTTCATTTATCATGAAAGCGCGGATGAACGGTGTCACCAAGAGCCTGTTTGGGCACCTTAGGCCAGAAGGGAATCCATCAGGAGGAGAGTGATGCTACAAACGGTTCCCCGGGAAGATCTCGAAGCAGCCGCTACACACACACACACATACACGTACGGAATTCTTTCCGTTTGGATCGAGAAAGATCCGGAAAATAATCTGCCAGTTCCTCTAGGAATTTAAAAATACATTCATGTGAAAGAGTTTATTTGAATGTTTTCTATCCATGTAACACTGTGACCAAATATGTTTCAATCAAGTGCTATTAACAGATGGTTATCGAGTTAGCATTAACCACTGGTGGGCTTCCAGTATCGAGGAAAATATGGAAATATCTAATCGTTACTGAAAATAATCTGCCAGTTTCTCTGGGAATTTAAAATTACATTCATGTGAAAGAGTTTATTTTAATGTTTTCTATCCATGTAACACTGTGACCAAATACATTAGGTTTTGTGATTTTTCAATCAATCGCAATCAACAGGATAGCTTCTGAAGATTATTCTTCCCCATCAGTAGGATATTTCCGTATCCAATATTGGATGCATAAAACCTTGTGCCTCCAACGTAACGCTCTCGTTTTCGAAGTTCTCCAAATATTCATTCATTCAGAATGAATTCAGATTCAACTTCATACAAATGATCTCTAAATCAACGATAGTCCTACGTCACCCTTGCGGTTATACCATAGATATAACCCACTTCCTGTTTTTGCATCAACGCTTTAAGTGCCTCGCACTAAAATGGATAATGCTGATTTCACAGTCGCTTCATGATCAATACAAGAATATTTTTTCCATTATTTATATTCTATGAAATAAAATGCGTGAACATACACTTGACATATCGGCTTTATGAATGTGATGTTTGCAAAACATCTCGTTGAATTATCCAATGACATGACAATTTATCACATACGAGGGTAGTCCGATAAGTACTTAGCCTACAAAAAAAAAAGAACGAAAATTTTCGAAAAGTGGCGATTTATTTCTCAACATAGTCTTTTTTTAGCTTGATACACTTGACCCAACGATGCTCCAACTTCTTTAGTCCATCTGAAAAATACGTTTTTTCGAGGTCTGCAAATTAGGCCTCCGTGGCGGCGATGACCTCCTCATTCGACTCAAACTTCTGCCCGGCGAATGACTTTTTCAAGTTTGGAAACGAAAAACAGGCGCTCGGGGCCAAATCTGGAGAATACGGCGGATGGGGCAGCAGTTCGTACTGCAATTCGACCAATTTGGCCGTGGCGACGGCGGAATTTCCATTTTTTCCATTTTTATAAAATCCGCGGACACGCCCGTTTCCACACACGGTAAAAACAATACTACGATAATTTGAGCCAAAATTCTAATGAAATCATTCAACTGTTTGTTTTTTAACAGGTGTCAATTGTATCCTGGCTTATTTCGATTATTTATATGGCAAAAAGGTCCAGAGAGCAATCGTATGCTTAGTTCTGGAAAGCAGTAACATTTTCGGTGAAATTTTTAATAGTTGACGATTATTCTCTCACAACATACAAACCGACACGGGGAGCCTTCGAAACATAAACTCCATAACGTTAAAATAACGAAACTTCGTTTGTTTCTATGAACGTGGGGGAGTGAAAATGGCACATGGAAAAATCACTTTTGTCCGTCTTTTTCGCAAATATTCACTGCACGTTATCACATTGGCCCCATATTCAGCGGGAACTCTAAAAAAATGTACGTTTTTAATTAATAAATTACTTCCTGAAAACAGCATTTTCACATGGATGCAGTGGGCAATCAAAGATAAACACAACGATTGACGTCACTATTTGAGAAATAGTTATCGCAGCGCATGCTATGTCGCTTGAGAATCTACCATCTTCATTACCTTTTTTCCAGGACATTGCGATGAGGCTAAGTACTTATCGAACCGCCCTCATACAAACAGTCTCATTTCGTATCACAGTAAAACACTCACTGTTGCCAACATGCTCCAGCTAGTGATCCTCATAACACACAATCTAAACACCAAGCGTAGATGACAGCATTTCTGGCAGCGAATTGTATCAAATTTCAACTGGAACATGTGCGGTTTTAGTCATTAATCGATCTACTGAAACGTTTCTAATTCATTCATAAAATTGTCTGGATCTATATCCTTGATCCCTTGCCAGAGAGGAAGACCGTAGTCGAACCGCTTCATCAAACAACTCATCCAGCGTGTGTTGCCAATTGGCGCCACCGGAACCATTTCACCCGTATTCTCGATCAGAAACCAATATTCACGGACATTATCCGTTGAGATGAGTTGGCAGAACGCCCAAAAAAAAAATCATTCACCAAGCGCAATAATTTATGATGTTACCTTGTTGTGAATGATGGGCGCCCTCGTCCGGAAAATGTCGAAAAGGCGGCGATTTAGAACAAAACCCAGGATCATTATGTCAACCCGGGTCCGAGGGAATACCCACTGTGCTGTGGCGGCCCTCGTTGCTGTTGTGCTCGGCTTGCTGTGATGTTTGCGATTGAGCGTGACCGATGTGCGCTTTTTGTTTTGCTTTGCTGTAAGCACGGCGTGACGGCGGCCCTTTGTTTCATCCAAACAAATAATGAGCCTTGTGGCAGTGACAAGATTTGTGTTTGTGTTTTAGGTGGCGGTGACATTTCTGTCTAATAGTATTGCGAAAGAACCTTGCAACAGTAGTATCAATAATCCCAATCAGGGATTGCATCTGGTAAGCTACTTGATCCTTTTACAGTTGATTTGAGTTGTACTTGTAACGGGTAAAGGAACGTAGCTCATTTTGCGACAATTGTTACCCTAGGATTAACCTAGGCTTTTGCCTGTCTATATCGCGAGTCGTTCGAGAATGTTTTGAAATATTTAGTTTTCAAAGCGTGAATTATAATGGAGCCCAACGCATTGATTAAATTGGCAGCACCCTCTCGAAATTCATTCAAACTTTATGGAATGGAGATATTAGTTAATTGAGCATCTTTTGCACATATATTTTTTAATCGATGTTTTTTGTTCTTTTTCTATAAATCGATGTTGCTTTAAAACAGAAACCCCTGCAAATTTCCTAGAAGTTTTTGTTAGAGTTACAATTTTTGAATTATATCGTTTTATTGAAAAAGTGCAACAACAAAATATCAAGAAGGCAGTCTAGACTGATTTTATGGAAGAGGTGCTCAATAATCTCAACATCCACAAAGTTTGAACGAATTCTGAGAGGATGCAGCCGATTCCAAGACGAGTTGGCACGATCGATTTCCAACGATTCTACAACTGTTTGAAAAAAAAAGAATCCGAATAAAACCAGCACTAAGCGCTATAATCGAATACATCCTTTCCTGCCCAGAGTAACAGTTGCATCACTGGATGCAACATGTGGTCCCCAGCGGAAGGAAAGGAACACAAATAATGGACCTCTGGGGGTCGTGCCGATGCACGTGTTTCCACCCTAAGGGCAAAACAAGCAAATGTAGAAACTCAAAAAACATAGAACGAACGAACTCCTTTCGGAACCCTCCGATGAATACGATCGTTTTGTAGCTATTTTAATTTTTTTTACCCCGTCCAGGGCACTCCAGGATAGAAGGGTTAATAATCAATCAAATTACAGTTATCAGGGGTGAATATTTCAACCCCTTTCTGTCGATCAATTCGGCGTGCGCAGGACGACAAGTGTTTTCCGCCGCTACTGATTCAAGTGCAAGTTCTCTTCACAATAAAATAAAAGAAATTGATTGAATATGGGTCATTTTTTTAAAAGTGGTCTGGACCTACCGGTTCTTTTTCTCTATTTTGCTTCCAGCGGTGGAATCCCGTCGAGGGATCAATCAGCTTCGGTAGCCACATCAAAACTGACCGATCGCTTCGCAGCGTGTCGTCCTATTTTTTTGTGCTGACTGAATAGAGATTTCCTCACAGAGCGCCATTCATTGTGCAAGATTGCAATTTTTCAAACAATTCGGACTTCACGGTAATAGGAGGGCACATATTATTTCTTCGGGAATAGATTAATTTTTTTCAGCTTCCGTAAATCTTTTTTGTTATCTTGAAAAATACAGAAGGATAGGAGTCATGTGCGTGACTTCCACCATCGACAGACTGTTACACGTCTAGGTGTGCTCTGTTTTTTTTCACCACTGACTGCTGCGCAGTCCCTTTCGAAGATCTCTTATGAGATGAGGATAATAATGACAAGGAAAAAGGCACACGACTCTGGCTGCGATCTTACGGGCGTGGTGTGCGCCGTGAAAACCACATATGGGATCGTGCAGCTGACTCGAGACTGCATCGTGCATGCTCGGGCTAACCTTCGGAATTGTTTTGTCGGCGCGCTCTTCTGCCATGAATCCTTCTAACACGCGAGCTGACGCATCATAGTGTTGACATCGGATCGTAGTTGGCGTCGATTTGCAGAAATGTGACAGTCGCAAATCATCACTTGTCAACGGTGAAAACAATTCAACGAGAGTAAATTTCAAATCCTTTCAGGTGCCCCGGAATTTGCGCGTGTCCGCCACGCTTCGGAATTATGCATACAACTTTGCACCTAATTGGTTTTCTCGTGTGTTTTAACAAATTGTTTCCACTAGAGTTGGTGCTTTCGGACTGGATGAGGTGGAAGTGGATAATTTGCGATTCGCGTTTATCTAACGCGAACATATGGTGCTTTTGTGTTGGAAAAAGGTTTGAATTTTCAACACACACGCGCTTCCAACGATTTTGCCCGAATTAATAAAAACAATACTGCAGCACTATAAACCAAACTCATATGTTATATATTGAATGGCGTTAACATTCCCTATGAAACTTTTGCCGTCTCAACGTATGCATTAACTAGCTTCGTTTATTAATACTTAGTTAAGATTTCTTAAGCCAAATAACACGCCTTGAATGTATTCCGAGGGGCAAGCTCTAGAATACGCGTGACCACAGTGCAAGCCGATGGAAATTTCTTTGACGAAAAATCCCCCGGCCAGAACGGGAATCGAACCCGAACACCCGGCATGACAATGTGAGACTCGGCCACGGGTGCCACCAAACCAAACTCACAGCTAAAATTGAAATGCGCACCAATTTTAATAATGAGGTAAATGTTTGTTTTGTTTTATTGTCCTTCGCGAGAAACAAAAATAAGGTTTCTCTGTGTTGAGTGCTGTTTACCTTTAAAATGCCAGAAAAAAATGCCAAATATACTGAAGAAAGCCCTAAATTATGAATAGATCAATATGATGACAGTAAACTCAAGCAATGAGAAATGCAACATCTACAAACAAAGAGTAAAGCGGCTAATTTACAAATCAAATGGAACTTTGATTGTGCACACCGGTAGACATCGATTACATGCTTTTTAAGGAATAATTAAAGTTATTACTACAATCTGACAATGATGAAACAAACCATTTAGTTTAGCACGGTCTTGAGACGAAATTTAACGACTACCATAATTCACTAGATCGATTGATGCGAAGTCATAAGGGTTATCTTCGGAATTTTTAGCAATTCAGGTATCCATTCCGACGCAAAAAAGTTTTGCTTTGATGACGATGGCAAACCAGGGACAGTTAAAGCACCTCCGGAATCACTAATTCCTTCATTTTCACTCCTGGCCTTTAGCAGGTCATTGAATGATATAAGGAGTATATCGAAAAGTAGTCTCAAACTTTCGAACATCAAAATAAAAATGAAAACGTTCAGAAAGTGTTCACAAAAGTGAATTTTATTAAATAATATTAAGTTTATATGGCAATGAAATGAAAGAATCAAGCTTATTGTTGGTTTCTGAAAAATGATCGAGCCTTAGATTTAACTTCACTCGTCAAATTCTGCACAGCAGTCTTTGTGCACTTTCTGGACGCTGCAGACCAATTCTTCTTGAACTCTGACATATTTTTAGACAACTGTACCTTTCTTCTTGAACTTGGCCTTGACAATCGCCCAGTTACGCTTAATTGGCCACAGTTGGGAACAGTTAGGTGGATTGAGGTCTTTTTCGACGAACATGCCACACGTGCAAATGGCTTGCCAAACGATCACCTTTTGGCCGAATTTTTCCATCACAACAGTCGTATCCGCAAATGATACACTCTCTCCAATCGATTAGGTATACAATTGAGGTCCCGGCTGCGTTTTGGAATTTTCTTTGATGTATGTTTCGTCATCCATGAGAATGCACTGGTTGGGATTGTTCAAAATTCGCTCGTATAGCTTTGGAGCTCGTGTTTTAGTGCGACCTTGCTGCTCCGGTGTTTGTTTGGCCACTTTTTGCTTTTTTATAGATCTTTAGACCATGTCTCTGTTTAATCCGCTGACTCATCCCAACACTGGTTTTGAATTTCTTGGCCAAATCACGAATAGATGCGGACCTGTTCTGCTGGATATAATTTACAACTTTTCGGTCTAATTCGGGATCACTTGGTCCGGGTTTTCGTCCACTTCTGCTGAGATCACCGAAAGAACACTCATTACCGAACTTTGCGACTTTCATTTTTTTTTTGCTATTTTGTGGTATGTAACACTCTTTTCGGTGCACCAATCAATCCGCGACATTTCGAAAACAACTTTTTGGCTTGTATTTCGATTTTTGACGTGTAAACAAAGCGTGCTCTGGTTACTCGACAAAAAAAAGTTCGCCCGTTTGTGTGTAATAACGTGTTAAATGTTTAAGACTACTTTTCGATACACGAATCAATCAATCAATCAGCATTTAGATTGATTGATTGATTCTTTGTTTTTAAGAGGCTTTTAACTTTGCAGTTCATTCGCCTCTACCTTAAATGCTGCCTTTTGGAACATTCTTATATAGCGATAGAGAAACAGTTCGCAAATGTTGCTTCATCTGGTGTTGTCAATAGGCCAACTAGATGGTGAGGAAGAAGGAAAATTGTCGGGTAAATAATCGGTTTATTTATGAACAGAATTTAAAGAAAATCATATAAATACATCTACGTTTGCAATTGCTTTCGGAATTTACAAAGAAAAGCAACTTACGTTTAATATTCCAATTTCCTCATTTATCGTTTCAATGTTCTTTCAAACCTTTCCTTAATTTAGAGGTTATCTTTAAGAATAATCTGTAAATTTATGTCGTACTAGGTGAGAATAACCCTGCTACGTGGGGTATATTATCTTGCCCAGGAACTCGGTAACACATCTGCGGCTGGAACTAGAAAGGAGCCGATTTCCTGTGTGATGTTTTCACATCAACTGTCAGGCTGAGCTCAAGGTTTGCTCGTCGAGTTGCTGTGATCGAGGTATGTACGATTTGTGCGATGAGCGAATAAGGTGAAACAGTTATAGCTGACAGTGGTGTCAATGTGCATTCTGGGACCCACACATCCTCTCCCCTCTCTAAAAAAACATAAATCTGGGGAATACATGGGAGAAAACATGTCTCTCGGCTTTATTTTTTTATTATTTCATGTCACCCAGAAATGACAGCATTTTATTTTAAATCGTTTTCTTTCGGTCTTATCTGATTCCTCTTCCATATTGTCTGTTTTTAGTGTACGGTCAATCAAAATATTCCTATCTTCCACATCTGCAAACAGTCTTCAGTCTTCCCCACTGTCTTCATTCATATTTTGTATCCATGAATCGATTCCAATGTTCCCACATTTATTTGGCAGGAATATTATTAAGGAACGGTTGAAGTTTTCCCGGCGAATATTTCCCGTGCTAGATGATGGCCCTGGAATTACATTACCGATGCTCAAACTATGGTCAATTTCGCTCTGGTCCTTTTTTCAGGTCCATTTAATGGCTGGTTTCAATTCGAAGTTTCCACGACCCGGTTCATGGTAGTTTCCATTTGCTTCATTCGCTCGTATTATTCGCGATAACCGTTTCGCATCGGCGATATCTTTACACCCTTATATGTGCTTAATCCTTCGTTGCTACCTTTTTAAAAGATGGTTTTCTCTCTTTTATCACGCTCGATACCGCAGCTGTCATTCTCACTGCATCCCAAATTACACCGCCCCTTTTCTGTTCCTTCGTGGTCCGATCCGGTCGATAAAATGTCAACGAGTTTTTTCGAGTCACTTTGGAATTCAGGAGTGCGAACCTATTTCTCCCGGAACATATATTAATCTAGTATCTTTATCATTTCAATTCCAACTGAACATAGCGCGATCCGCTTTCAATTAAACCCAACGCGGTCGTCTCGATTCGCTTTCGATTGAACCTGGCGCAGTCGTCTCGATCCGCTTTCAATTGAACCCAACGCGCTCATCAGGAGCCACTTCCTTTCTTATCCATCGCAAAAAAAAAATCTTCAAATCCATCTTCCGTGTGACATGCGGAAATCAAACAACCCGTAAATCCACAACTCTGAAAAACTTGTGAATTTTGTTGATACAAACCCGTTTTTCTGCATGTTTTTTCATAAAATTGAACTCGGAGATTTAGTTGAAAACTCATCACAAGCTGCACGCTATTTACTAATGCTAATGCGAGGACATAGCATACCTGTGAACTGTCTAAGTTCGTTGGGCCCGGACGACAGAGATGTCATTTCCCTTCTCCGAATTTTATTTTTCGAAACTTTTTTAGACACTCCATTCACTATCTCATTACCCTTAATACATACCGTCACGCGCAATGCAACAGAAAATTCCAGTTCCTGGCAGGATCGCCAATGTGAATAACCCAGCTACGTGGGGTATTTTATCTTGCCCAGGAACTCGGTAATACATCTTAACACTATTGCGGCTGGAACGAGAAAGGAGTCGATTTCCTGTGTGATGTTTTCACATCAACTGTCAGGCCGAGCTGGAGGTTCCCTCGTCGAGTTGCTGTCAGTCTTAAGAATGCAACTCGGTGCTGATGCGCAACAAGATTTTTGTACCCAGTTGAGCTCTCACTCCTTGTGCACCCATGCGCTCTGGCGAATGAGCACGCTCCGAAACACAGATGAAATGTTTGGTTGTCAGCACCGTTCTTACGCAGAGATTTGCGCCCAGTGTTAAGCTGAGTTTTACGCTGAAGTTTATCGCAGCTCCCGCTAAAATGCAAGATAGTTCATATTTCAAGGTGAGGCACGCCGACCAAGGGGTCGTGACATCCGGGGTGCAATTGTTCGCTTTTGTTTTGAGCGAATTATAGAAAATAAATTCTCCAGGCGATTCTGAGTACATCATGACGCATAAAAAAACAGCGTAATCCTTTTCATCAAACAAATATGCTTGAAGTCTTATAACCGCTGTTGCTACAATAACTGCTGTAGTTTGCGAACTTTGTCCTACTTTAATATCACCCATTATCCATCTCAATATGATCAATGGATGACTTATAATTGAATGAGTAACAGCGAAATATGGACACAAGCAAAGAATTATATTGTAAGCCACTCCCCCTTGTGATTCTACCGCCTACTGAGTTATTTTCTCATTGTTTTTGAATTTTTCTTTTTTTTTTAATATTTTTCTGATATTCTTCAAAGTTTTTTTTTTAGAACTTCTCTGAATTTTTTTCTAGATTTCTCTGATTTTTTTTTTTAAATTTTAAAATTTCACTGAGCTGTTTCACCGTAAATTCTTTAACATTTTTCTGAGTTGTATTTTTTTTTAACATTTTAACATTTAACATTAACATTGACATTAATTTTTTTTATTTTTTCTGATATTTTCGATTTTTTAAATTTTTTCAGATTTTTCTCCCAATTGTTTTGCAATGCTCTAGGAATATTCTTCGAAAATTCTCGTGCTCAACATTTATCAAGGAACCTGTTAGCCAGCGCCAAATTACCCATTGGTCGTGTGGCACATAACTGCAGCTCGTGGCGTGTCATCTTGCTGGTGATGGTGGAATTTAACACCCGTCCTCACATTAGTTTGGTACATAAATTATGGTGCTGTGGTACGAGAATGATATCAATATAATGTGGGGTGTTCATGGAGCGTATCTAAATTCACCGGTTAGGCGAAGGGCTGTTTCAACTTAATGTTTAGGGGGAAAAGTCAAGGTTTTATCATCCAAAAATTATTAAAAACATCGACACATGTTTTCATATATTAAAATGTATATCTCTTTGGTTTCCTAAAACTTTTTCGCTAACATAACTGAACTTATCTAGATTATTCACATAAAAAAATAGCCTTACTTGAGGAGCTCAGTGAGCGCCGTAATGTAACTCTGGGCCATTTGAAGTGTCTCGTGCTTCGAGAGCTGTCGATCATTTCCAATGGTGGGTAGATATTGTCTCAGTCGATCGAACGCTTCATTCAACGCAAGCATCCGTTTCCGTTCCCGGAAGTTCGCCGCAATACGTCGCTTTATCTTGACAACTGGTGGAGTTACTTTCCTCTTGGTGGCGGCGTTCCTTGGGTTTTCGGTCACCTCCGTAACTGGGCTGGGTTGAATCCAGGCAGGAGTGATAATCCGTTCGCAAGTTTCCACTCTGATGTTCACACCCGCCGAATAGTACTCCAACGAAGTCAGCGGAATGTACTGCTGGGGTTCCAAACGGAGTGGACTTGGCGAGCGGACGTCGTCACTGTATGGTGGTGAAGGATAGTAGCAAAACTCCGACATAGTTTCGTCTTGCGTTCGCGTGTCACCGATTCCAAACAAGAACTGACCTTCGGCATACCATCCATTCATGGAAGTTATTTCCGATCGATTAAAATTTTGCCACGTTTCTCCTTCCCTTCCGATGGTTTCGGAAACAAAAAGAGGATCCCTCCTGACGCACACAAAATAATAATAAAAACAGAATGTGTAACATACGGTTGATGGAGAGACCGCGACCTGATCCTTATATTTTGTTTTCTACCCCTTCCCCTTGTTCATCCGCATGAGGTCGCACTACTTCTCCGCACAACACCAGATACCGGCACCGAAGGCAAACGAACCGGCCATAATCATCACCACCATCATCATCATCATCTGATGGTTGATCGCACCCTTCAGCCGGAGGCGTTGAGCTGGAGTGAGACGCACATATGGAGATACCTTTTTATGACCCACACGTGCCACGCGACCAATGAGAGTCGAATGCTATGCCCAATGACCGAACGAATGCTGTACATAGTTGGTGCTTGTAACCAGTGGGACAGACTGCACGGAGGGCCGGAGCTATATGCCAAGCATTCAGCCAACCATGTGTGTGACACTCTTCATATGTTGAGGAATGAAGCGGGCGCTTTTGGAACGCGTGCCATTACCTCTACTAGGAGAGGAACTCCAGCTTTGGGGGGAATCCATTTTTTGAAACAATGGACAGGCAATTTGCATGAATACATATTAATGAGAATGGTTGTTCGGCGAGGTGAAATGCTGTTGGACGCGAGGAGAGGGTGTCGGTTCGGGACACAGGCGGGGTTGCCAACTATAATTTTCAAAATCGGAAACATTCCAATTAAAAATCAGGAACAAATCAGGATAGCTGATATTGGATTGTCCGGAAAGTTCGTATCGATTTTTAGGAAAACAAAAGCGCTATTTCTATAGAGAGACATTAGGGTGCCAATGAAAACGGTCATCTCTAATTTCAAAAAGTTACCTCATAAAAAATGTTCACCACCTCGAAAAAACACCTTATGCCAAATAGTAGCTCAATCGGACTTAAGGAAGAGTGGCGTGGAAACGAAATCGGGGTTTTAAAAAAAAAATTGATGCCAAATGTCTTAAAATTGCACGAAACGTCGAGATCTAGCGTCATCTCGAATTTTTTTTTGTCAAAAATCGACACTCTAGGATTCGGAATACGAAACGAAAAGTATAGTTCAGGGTGCCAATAAAATTAGTTATCTCGATTTTTCATTCGGAACTTGCAGCGAAATGTTGATTTGCACAATAAGATACCCTTTGCAAAATATTAGCTCATTCGAACATCATTTAATAGTTTCTTAGACGTAAAAATTTGAAAGATCACCGAAAATCGGGGTTTTCAAAAAAAATGTTAGTGCCAAATGTCTTAAAATTGCATTACTCGACGAGATTTCTTGTTATCTAGAGAAAAAAAATTTGTAAAAAAAAATTTTTTTTCGCTTGGTCGTTTTTCCGTCTGAAAAGTCGATTTTTGACAAAAAAATTTTTTTGAGATAACTGTAAATCTTGATGTGTCATGCAATTTTAAGACATTTGGCATCAGTTTTTTTTAAATCCCGATTTTCGGTGATTTTTCGGTTTTCAAAAAACTCAGATTTCAACGTCTGCAACACTAATGTATGAAGTTCGAATGAGCTAAGGTAAAGTGACCGAATATCACCCACTTTTTTTTGACCTCTTAAAATTTAGGGAAACGGGATTTAAGTTGCTAGGGGTATTCCTACATCTCTTTCCATCAGAGTTTGAGGTCGAAATACTGAATAGTTTGGACTCTGCGATTTTTTTTCTAAAAAAAGTAAAATTTGAAATTTTTGAAATGTAGTGCCTAATATCGCCCACCAAATTTTTTATTCAAAAAAATGTAATGCTGCAAAAAAAAAAAGTTTCTTCTGATCTATAGATTTAAAACTCAATACATATCAATACATGTCGTTTGAACAAGTGGTACACGTGTAATTTTTCTTATTCGGTGCATCTTAAACGACAGCATCACATGCTACATGAGCTCACTGGTAGCATTTACAACAGGATACCCAATCTTCTCCGTTATGATCCTCGGAATAAATTTTTTCACAAAATTGGCATTTAATCACATTATAAAATTTGGTGTGTGATATTGGGGCATGGGGTGGGGTGATATTAGGCAAACATCGTGTTTTGAAAAAGTGTTGAAAAAAATTATGAAAGCTTTCTTTGATAGAATCCGCTAATCGATGATTCGAAACTTCGTTTAATATTCTCAAACTTTCATGTATCACATTTGCAAATTTATGAAAAATTTATATTTTTAAGAAATTTTCCAAAAACGCTCTGAAAAGTTTTAGAAACACGTGATTTCTTCTTCTGCTCATTTTTTTTTGCTTGATGCGATACGGATCCCGACAACATCTGTATGAGTAGATACCCACTAAAGGTAGTAGTGTGATTTTTTACCACCAGATCGCATCATAAACAGACGAGAAATCGAGGTGGGCGAGCTTAGGCTACTGGGCGATATTCGTTCACTTTACCTTAATATTTTGCATAGGGTATATTATCGTCCGAATCAAAATTTCGCAACAAGTTCCGAATGAAAAATCGAGATAATAATTTTTTTTTGCACTTTAAACCATACGTTTTGTCTCGTATACCGAAAAAAAGTCCCACAGTGTCGATTTTCAGATGATCAATATAAATTAAAGCCAATTACTTAGTTTGTTTTTGCTTGCCAAAAATTTGAATTTGTTCTCGTAATTATTGATTGTATTTTTTTTGTTGTTTTCATTTTTGTTTGGACTAGAGGGCGCATTATTTTTCATATGTTTTAATGAAAGCTGAGGATTATTTACATAACATATCCAAAAATGGTGAAAATGGTTGAAAAAAACATATTTTTCCCCTTTTTTCCAAAAAATACTTTTTTGAAAAATTTATAACTTTTGAACAACTGGACCGATTTAGATGATTTAGATGGTATAGTCTTCTTTGCAAAAATGTTACATTTACGAAAAAAATGGATTTTAGTTTAAGTAATTATTGATTGTGTAAGTTTTCCATAGTTTTCTCGGTTAAAGATACAGGGCGCTATAGTTTTTTGTATTTTTCCTTGAAAACTGAGGCATTTTTACATTACATGTCCAGAAATCAAAGATGTGTCCGTTTTCGTTTTTGAGCTATGATTTTTCAAATTTAACTTGTTTTCAGTCTTCGTTCAATATTCCTATGCAACTAGACTAGATATATGCGACTAGAATGCAAGTGTAATATTTTTTCATTGACTTATGAATTTTTGAAAATGTCATTTTTTGAAGAAAAGGCAAAACAATAATTTTTCGCACTATCGGTTGATTTTGAAAAATCATAACTTTAAAACGAAAAAAAATCCATCTCTGATTTTTGAATACATTATGTAAAAAAAAGTGTGATATTTTTTTAAAGAAGGTTAACTTATTGGCTTCAATTTAATATGTCGATCATCATCATCATCTAAATCGGTTCAGTAGTTCGAAAGTTATGATTTTTTTTTAAAAAGTCATTTTTGGGAAAAAGTGGAATAAATTAAGTGTTAAGTGTTTTCTACAGTTGATGGTTAAATCCTTGGTTTGCCTGATCATCTGTGTTCTACTATCCATCCCTTCCATTTGATACCCATATTGATAGGGTTTTGAAAAAATACATATAGTGCCATTTTGTGGTGGTGGCTATTTTGGATTTGCATTTTTCATAAAAAATACTGTGTTCTAACAGTCAAGTTCTTTTATTTGACACCATTATTTATGGGGTTTTGAAAAAATATGCAAACCGTCATTTTGTAGCGGCCACTATCTTGGATTTTCAAGATCATGAAATACGCAGTTAAATAATGACTGCAGAGCGAAAGGTGTGTTCTAAATTTCATCTTAATCGGTCAATAGGATGAGGGTCAAATGTCGACAGATACGGGCGCTACAGACCAACACGTTACAAAATAAAGACAGCTCAAATCGGACCATTCCTTTCTCTAGTTTTGCGCTCACCAGCACATTTGGTGAACCATTTTTATTTATATAGATGGAAGATATAGGAATGCGTTATTTCGCCTGAAAATCCATTTTCTCTTTCGACCAAAGATCAAAATCGTAGCAACGCTTGTCATTATGTAATTGTAGAAAATATGGGAATTCAATTTTCTTAATTTTCCGACCTTTCTTCCGAATTTTCAGAAAAATTTCCGATTTTTATCTCCGCTATATTGATCTACGAGAAGAGACCAATACAACAAGATAATGACGACTCAAATCGGACCATTCCTTCTTCAGGTTTTGTTTTTTTTCCATTTTTATTTATATAGGACAAGTGCACCAATAGTGGCGCATGTAGTCAAGACAATCAAAGAAATCAGTCAAAGTCAAGCAAAATCTATATGAATATTTATGTTGCAACACATCATTAGATTCAAAATTTTATTGTTTTTTCAATAGTAACTATTTTTAACACTTGAAATGCATGCATATTGAAGAAAATAAGAGTTTTGTAAGATCGTTTATGTTCCAATAGTGGTGGCATGGTTCCTATAATGGTGGCACCGCGTACCTATAGTGGAGGTATATTAAAAGGTATATCTGGGTTTTAGGTAAAACTGATATTAAATACTTTTTTTTGGCTTTAATCAACATAACGCAAGATTTTGAACACGGTTAAGACGGTATGCACTAATTAGGTAGTATCTATTAGTACGTCAGGTAACATTTAATGAAAATAGACCTCCCTTCCCTTCACCCCACCACCATCTTTCTTATATCTTTCATATTATTTATGACGAATTGTAAAATCCCCTCCCTTCTTACAACGTGACGTTATTAATGGATAGCTCCCTATGTAATGCAATTTGTAGCTGCCTAGTTTTGGGTTCTCTCCATATAATTTTAATTAAAAATACCACCGTATTATGGGACAAAACACATGGCTTGGATTTATTATACGTAAAAAGACTGTGCATCGTGCACATTTGATTACAATTGTGCATTGACTACAAGTCTCATTAATAAAGAACGAACGGCACTCAACATGAAAACAGCAAACAAAATAGTTGAAAAAACCACAAAAACTGAAAAATTAACGATGCTTGTTTTTTACAGAATTTGCTAACGCAAACATTTAATCATTGGTTTTGACTGTCGCTTTTTTGCAAATGCCTAATATTTTAAATTAAAGGCTATATCGATACCTGTAAGTGATGTTAAAATGAAGGCTAGAACCCACAGAATTTTAGGGTTTTGATTATTCAATTATTTATAACATTAATGTTCAGTAAATTTACATTTGAAAATGAAGTGTTCAGAATTTGAATCATGCGTAGAAACTTGATTCATATTCCAAACACTACTTCAATATCAATTTTAATGAAGATTTCTGCATAAAATATATTTTTTTTCAACCATTTATTGTAGGTTTATACATTCTCTAGCACCTCAAATGAAAACAACAAACAGAATAGTTGAAAAAACTACAAAAACTGAAAAATGAACGATGCTTGTTTTTTACGGAATTTGCTAACGCAAACATTTTCTCATTGGTTTTGACTGTCACTTTTTTGCAAATGTCTAATATTATAAATTATAGGCTGTATCGATACCTGTAAATGGTGTCAAAATAAAGACTATACCTCATAGAATGTCTGTGTTTTCTTTATTGAATTATTTATAACATAAAAGTTTAGTAAATTTACATTTAAAAATGAAGTGTTCGGAATTTGAGACTGTTCGGAATATGAGACAAACCGGTATTTGTATTGTCATGAGTAAATAACTGCTTCTTCCCCGATATAACAACGAAATTTAATCAAAACTTTCACTGTCTACGATTTGTTTGAGACCGAATATGCGACTGTCATTTGTAAACATTGCGATGTGCCACTATGGAAACAAGCATGCTTTTATGTGCCTATAATGGCGCAATGGGAAAAATCAGGAAAAACAAGTAATTTTATATTAAAACACTTTGCATAACATGAATTAAGTCATGTTCTTGATAAAAAGAGCAGTAATGGGATGGGGTATAATTATTTTACTACTTGTAAAATCGTTAAGCAAAATTGGTATTCGGTTGAAGATTGGTAAGAAATTGGACAGATTTAATGAATGATGGATAATCGATGGCTGCAGATTTCATATGGAAAATGTGAAGCGTTTGCACTATCGGAACACAATAAAGAGAGTGAGAACAAAAATCTGCAATCTCATCGGGCGTAAATCAAAATCTAGACAACACTGGCGAGAAGCAACCGTAAATATCTCAGCGGGGCAGCTTTGAATTTCTCCGGTTGACATAACGACTCAGGTTGCTTTGTTCTTTTTGTCTGGTTATGATTCCGGTATTCTTCCTTGCACTTTTCGTTTTGACTCATTCCAATTGGCTGGCGCCAATCATTCATAGATACAATTTCACTGAACATCGATCCATTGAAGTTATAAATTATTTTCGGTGATAAAACTCATCCAAAATGCTTTATCATTGAACCGCAAGGAGGAAAGTGTCTGTTCGAGGGCGTTCGTTATGCCCGTTATGCCTCATTCAAACATCGCATCGCCCGAGGATGGGTCGATTTTGTTATGTTCGCCTTGTTGATTACCAGGAACGCACAAACGCACAAAAGCAGCTCGGCTCAATAGCTGACGAGAGGCGTTGGTTATATTAGCATACTAGCTTGCTTTGCTGGCAGATACTTGCTTGGTGTGAACATATCCTTTTCAAGTAGGCTTTTAGCACAAATTAGGAGAAAACACAATATCAAGTGGACGAAAGCCAGAACCAAAAGATTAAAACATGAAGCGAACGAATTCCTCTGAATCTCGTTTCGATTTGTGGTTGTTCGTATATTCTTTGGAAGAGAGTGAATTTGTTTTATAATTCGGGCCCTGAATGACGCAAACCTTTTTGGAGAAGGCCTGACTGACATGCTAATTGTAAGCAATTTACCCCGGTAGACTCTCGGCCACAAAACGTTCCGCTGCAGTTGCAGTTTGCTGCTCCGAAGGCTGCTCTTTTCAAATACCGCTGCACCTCCGAGTTTCTGCAATCTTCTGGACTGTGATGTAATTATTAGTAGTTACATAAGTTCTGCTTTATGTAATCACGATGCACAACTAACCCAATTCTATTGCTGTCAAAGTTGGACGAAAAGTAGGCCGTGAGTGCTCTACAAGTGTGCTTCTGTACTCGATCTCAATCAGGATCAATTTCTAAACAAAACAAGAAAAACACTCCACTGACGCCAACGAAGCCTACTAAGATTCGGTTTGATTGACAGTATTGCACATCGATTGACCATCTGTGATCACAGATGGAGCGGAGAAACTGACCCAAAACAGCAGACACATTTCATCAATCTTATCAAAAGTGTGTAACACAATTCGGAACGGTAGAATCGGGTCCATATTGTTGAGTGATTTAGCGATTGAAGTGTTTTATTTTAGGGAAACGGACCCAAGGATCGCGTGGCTGTTGCCGCTTGCGTTTTCTACCTGTCCCGGTGAACGTGCGTATTTGGGCTTATCATATTTTCGTCTATCCGGGCAAACGTTTAGCGCCGTCATAAATAACAGTTGGAACACAAGGAACGGCAACCGGCAACCGGACGGCATTCGCATTTGCAATAAGCATGTGTTGGATGATCTGTTCATATTTGTTTTCATAAATATGGTCGAGTGGCGGTGGTGAGAGTGGAGTGTGCTTGAGGGATTCCCAGAACGGGTGATTACGGTGTCAGGTTGTAGAAGAACGACTTTTGGCACGGTCAGTTCGTGCGCAGAACACAGACCTGGATGCTGTGAGCGAATAGAATGTTCAACACGTCGAGCCCCTAAGGATTGGGCTTTTCGTTAGAAAAACGTTCTGCACTTCGTCTGAACACAACACTTTTTTCCAGAACTAGATTTGCTTGTGGACATATTTATTGGCGAATTCCAAACGTTTGATCGTCGATACGCAAACTTGTTCCTTGATCCTTCCTTTTGCCGTCTCAATTGTACTGTTTGTTCCGATATGTTCAATGACAAGCTTTCTTTCATAGTTCTGATTGTATCTCTTGGTTTTTTTAACGTAAGACTACGTCTTTCACTTCTATACCAGGGTGTAAAATCAAAGTTTCGAAAACGAAAGTGTTACGCCGGAGACCGAGATTTTGAGCGTTAATAGCTCTTAAATAATCGAACGAAATGGTATGATGAACACTTCATTCAAAAGATAAAATGTCTACGCGTTATATACTTGTTACTTTTTCATCCAAAAACTTGTTTCAATAGCCTTGAAATTTCTTTCAAAACAGGCTATTGAAATCACCAATCGGTATATAAGCGAGCGCCGCTCGGAAATCCACCTAGTTATAATTGAACAGCGATTGGAGCATGTTGTCGCTGTTGTGGTGAAACTAACTTCGTTTATCATGAAAGCGCGGATGAACGGTGTCACCAAGAGCCTGTATGTGCACCTTAGGCCAGAAGTGAATCCATCAGGAGGAGAGTGATGCCTCTGAAAAAGCGACTAAGAAAGTACCAGCATCGAAAAACAGTTCCGCCTGAGGCATCGGAGCAGCCGCCACACACACACATACACGCGCGGAATTCTTTTCGTTCGGTTGTTAGCCAGCATCGAGAAGATTCCGGAACGATGTCATCGTTACTAAAAAATAATCTCTCAGTTCCCCTTGGAATTTAAAAAAGCATTCAAGCGAAAGAGTTTATTTTAATGTTTTCTATCCATATAATACTGCGACCAAATACATTTGGTTTTGTGATTTTTCAATCAAGTGCAATTAGCAGGAAAGCTTCTGAAGATTATTCTTCCCCATCAGTACGACATGTTCGTATCCAATATTGTATGCGCGCGCAACGGAAAATAATTCGCATCGCGCAAATCATATAATTTTCAATCGATTATTGCTCAGTCGCGGAAAGTTTCAAACTCAGAGAGTTCATTCGCCTCTAGTTTGCATTCCAAATTGTCATCGTAAACCACACCTTCTCTCGATTCAATCACGCACAAAAAGCATACCTAAGCGAAATTCTGGTGGTGAAATGCATTCAGTATGTTTCGAACTGTGAAGGAGCGCAGAAGAGCCGATCCATCAGGAGGAGAAGAGAAGGCGACCAAGAGAGTATCAGGATCGAAAAACGGTTTCGCTTCAGGCATCGGAGCAGCCGCCACACACACATACACGCACGGAACTCTTTTCGTTCGGTTGTTATCCAGCATCGAAAAGAATCTGAAAACATGTAATCGTTGCTGAAAAATAATCTGTCACTTCCCTTTGCATTTAAACTCTTACATTCAAGCGAAAGAGTTTATTTAAATGTTTTCTATTCATATTATACTGCGATCAAATGCATTTCGTTTTGTGATTTTTCAAATCAAATGCAATTAACAGGAAAGCTTCTGAAGATTCCCCATCAGTAGAATATTTTCGTATCCAATATTGGATGCATAAAACCTTGTGCCTCCAACGTAACGCTCTCGGTTTCGAAGTCCCCCAAATATTCATTCATTCGGAATGGATTCAGATTCAACTTCAAACAAATGATCACCAAATCAACGATAGTCCTACGTCAACCTTGCGGTCATACTTCAGATATAACCCATTTCCTGTTTTTTCACTTCTCTGACGATTCTGACATCATATCGGTCCGTTGTCAAGCGTTTGCGTCCACGTCCTTTTGAACCTTCTGAATCGCACCAATGCTTACGTTGTCATTGGCCGCTATGTTCCGAAAGGGTTACGCCATCTTGGCGGTTCTTAACTATTCTTTTCCGTACAGAAATTTCGATTTTTATGATCAGCAAGAAAAATCTTATAACAATTCTCGAAACCGTGATCAGAATCAACAAACTCAATCTGACTTTAGAGAATGACCCAATTCTTCTGCACCGTGTTGCGGCACCGGTGACGTCATAGACATAAACAGTGTACCTGTTGCAAGTAACGACTTGGTCTTGTCAGACAGGGAGAATCGGGAGAATAGATAAAAACAAAACAAAACATTCTGAAAATGTTGTGATTTTTTATTTGAATTGAACGAAAATACAAAGAGAAAACCATTCATGTAAGCTCAAGAATTGTAGTTACAAAATCAGTTTTGATAAATATAATTTCCCAAAACGGGTAAAAAGAGTGATCTTCTGATTCCCATTCGAGGCCGAGCTGAAAAGTGGGGTGATAAAACTAGTGTCGGTGCATGGGCTTCCATTTGCATGTACTGAATGAGATGGGTGGCAGGATTTGATTAAGCCGTTCTGCGATGCCCTGAAAGTTGAACACAAACAGCCACATTTTTTGTCACTACGTAGCAAACACCGCAACTGCCATTGACGATCATAGAAAATCGGAAGTTGAAGAGAAAATGCTTTCGCTTGAGGTTGACATCGCATCGAGCGTTCGTAGCGTTCTTGGTTTGAACGTTCAATTCATCATTCAACACATTTGAATGATTTATATTAGTCTTATGAAAAATAAATCACAGCCATAATCGAGCTGCATGAGCGTCATACTGCGGTGCATTTGAAGGATGTCGTATTCACTGTACTCGATAGTTCTGGAATCCACCCACATCAAATCCATAGCATTACTGTAGATAATGGTAAGAACATGGTGAAAACGTCATCCTTAATCGAAACAGAGACAGTACCAGAAGAGGAATATCTGAAAGACCATGAAGGTAGCACAGCTGCGGAAGATGCTCTGGAAAATCAGGATGATTACTTGGAAGGAATGCTTGCAGATATGGAAATGGTTATTTGACACATACATAATGTCCAACTGGTTGCATCAGATGCTTGTAAAAACCATCAATCAGATCTCAAAACGATCACAAAAATCGTTACCTTGTATCGCAATATTAAGTACAAGAATTTATTCGATATTTCTGGAAGAAAGTACCCAGTGACACCTGTTCTTACTCGTTGGAATTCCTATTACCTAATGATGAGAACACTCCTCAGTCGGAAGGAATTTTCCATCAAACTGGGTGAAGAATTTGCAGAGTGAATCGGAGTGTGTTAGATACAAATAAGCACAAAGCTGCTAATATAGTCTTTTCTCACAACCTGCACGGATTTGGCTGGCCAGTGGTGTCAGATTGATGCTTATGTAGAAGCCTTTGAGCCCCCTTATGATTGCCCAACTGCTATTCAAAACCTCAACTTCACTCAGTTGAGGATTTTTTTGGGCATTGAATGACAGCTTTTGAATGCGTGGCATCTGGTCATTCCAACATTTTCTAAAATAATATATTGGATGCTATGCAACAGCGTGAGTCGTCTCTCACCAACAATTATGCAATGCAAGCTGCTTGAATAATTCTTTTAATTAGTAATACTGTTAATCGTAGCACAATAAACAATAATAGTTCTCATGTTTTGTACGAAACAACTGCTTTTCAATTTACGAAAAATAACGTCAATGATTTGTCTCGTAGTTTTAATACACAGTTTATTAAGTGACAATTGTTTCATAACTTACTAGCTGACTCGGCGAACTTCATCCCGCCCAAATTTTTTTTATATATTTTCCGATTTTTCTCTACACTATATTGATCTATGGGCAGAGACAAATACAACAAAATAAAGACGGCTCAAATTGAACCATTCCTTCTTTAGGTTTTGCGCTTAGCAACACATTTGGCCTTCCATGTTTATTTATATAGAAAAAAAATAACAAAAAGATCAATTTCGATAGCGCGAACATCGAATGAACTAACAACGCTTATCATGATGTAATTTTCGAACACGTGGGAATTTAATTTTCCGAATTTTTCGACCTTCCTTCAGAGTTTTTGGGAATTTTTTCGATTTTTCTCTCCACTATATTGATCTACGGGAAGAGACGAATAGGGGAGGTGCGGGTATAACGGACAGTGGGGGTAAGATGGACAGGTGGTTGATTTGTATAGTTACATTATGAATTTCAAATTTCTGTTGATGGGAAACCCTTCTACATGCTATTCTGTAATATTTAAACCATCCTATGACAACGAATACTGATCGACGGCGCCAGTGGTTGTATGGTTAGCGTAACAGCCTCACAATCCGATCGGCCTGGGTTCAATCCCAGCTGGCGTCGTTGGGATTTTCTGAGGCGAAAAATCTCTGGTTACGTCTTCCTTCGGAGCGGAAGTAAAAGAAGTTGGCCCGGCTCATGAGTTGTTGAGTCTGATAGGTAGGAACAGGTGGAGTCGCCTCTCTGATGTCGGTGATTGGCACTAAAGTGGCGGAAATAGGCCGACGAAAAATAAGCGAAGATAAAAAAAAAAAAAAAAACGAATACTGATCGAAAGTGGAATAGGGAAATAAAACCGAAAATCAAACATGATTCCGCTAGAGGCGAATGAACTGAAAAGTTTAAACCCTCTTAAAGCCAAAAAGAAGAAGAAGAAACATGATTCCGCGTGTTGATGTAATTTTTGCAGCTTCGATATTAAGCATTTTGAGTGGTTTAATTGCAAAACTAAATTCGCTGATGGTTATATTTCGGTTTGTGAGCTAACAGAGAAGCGATATTAGGTATCTAGAGGCGAATGAACTGAAAAGTTTAAACCCTCCAAAGCCAAAGAAGAAGAAGAAGAAGATATTAGGTATGTACGGGAAAGTAAATTCATTCGTGAGTGGTAAATTTGAATTATTGAAATAATTGCACTGGTGGGGTTGAAATGGATAGTCACATTCATAATCACATCCAATGCATGATGGCAAGTGAAGGGAAGAATATTCAACTCTTTTTTGTATTGTTTTCTCTGTTTGATCTATTTCAGTTACTGGCCACACAAACACTGAGAGAGAGCGAAATTATTCCTCTCGCGAGGGATAAACTTCTACGCTTCGTATATTATGAACCTGTTCATATTCCCCCCACTACATGTCCATTATACCCGCATCGATAAAAATGGCGCTCTTCTTTAGCTTCGGACTTGCCGTGAACGGGGAAATTTAAAGTACGAAGTGTCTGCCGGAAGTTGCGTAGTTCATCAAGAAATACCATGAGTGCGAAGACGCGGTTTTCTGGCCGGATCTAGCGTCGACCCACTACTGGAAGCGATCCTTAGAGGAGATGGAGTGGCTGAATATCGATGTGGTACCCAAGTCGGCGAACCCGCCCAACGTCTCCCAGCTGCGTGCCATCGAGAATTTCTGGGCAAACCTGAAGCGTAAGATCTACTCCAACAATTTTTTCGCGAAAACTGAGAAGGGATTGATAAATAAAACGAAGAAAGAACTCAAAAATGTCCGCCGAAAAGAACGCATGTTTTCGTCCGCCATGGCGAAGGTTCCGGTTAACTGCCGGAAGACCGCTCACAAAGTCGTAGATTTTTTTGCAAGTAATCTAATATAATTACTTTCTATGGCAAATTTATCGAACTCAATTAACTGTCTTAGTTTTTTTTATCACCAGCCGAAAAAAGTCCATATTTTTAATGCAAAGTTAAAGTGGAGAAAAAATGAAAAACCGATTGATCGAAAACATCATTAATCTAGCAAACAACTCTGCAAATTTGCAAAATGTTGAGTCAACCTAAGAGCAAACTGCTTTATCATTTTCTAGCGAAATCATAAGCCTAACGGGAACCTTGGTAAGACTTCCTAGAACATCGGTCTTCGCACCTCCGTCATTACACATCAATTTCGTCAAAATCGGATCTAGAGTGAGGAGGCGCTAAAACAAACAACATCGCAAAGTATCTACCCGTTTTATGATTTTCAGCTGCATCTTCGTCATCTCCAGCCAAGCGCAGATGCTGCTAATAAGCACTCTGCCGGTGAGTTATGAGTGATTTTCCGACGTTTAGCTTGCGCCGCCGCCAATTTGGCTGTCTTATTAATGTCCTTTTTGGATGTCTTCATTTGCAAGGGGTCAGAAACAAGGCTGGTACGAAAAAACCCGAAAAATTACCCGAGTTCAGCGACCCGACCCGACCCGTGGACGAAGCACATTGCGTCTGCGCCTAACGGACCTTCATTTACATAAGATGCGCGCGGCACGGGTTCAAACAATGGTTCCTAAATGATGAACTTCGGCGCACTCTGCCCGGGGAGACCCGGTGCGCCACGTCACTTTTGTCAGATGGACCCATAAAATACGTTGAAATATTGCCCTCGCAATTCGTGGACGATTTTCCACCCCACAGAAGAAGGTCACTCGGGAGTGGAGTTGCACATTTCAATTCGAATTTATATTTATGAGTTCAAATCGGAGGGTACTTGTTGCTTTGCTTGAAATTTGTCACATTGTTTCAGAAGATTCCGCACGAAAAATGCTCTCGCTCAGAGCTGTAGAAACCCTACAGAAAATAGGGAATGGAAGCAATCGGCGAACGTGTTCTCAGAACCGAAAGTGACGGAAATATGAAAAAAACCGGAAGTTTGAGCAGAAACAGTTATATTCTGCAGGAAAGGGAAATTAAAATCCCAATTTTGCGAAATACCGGTCTACTGAAGCGAGTGGTTGCCTCCAGTGAAGGCAGAGAGACAAGGGGGGACAACAAAAATACGGCACCGAACTTGAAAGGATCGAACGATCAAGAAAAAGGGGTTCAAATATTGGTCTCCTGCATGGCTCGAGTTACACATTAAATGGCTAAGGTGCTTCTTGGGATTGAGCGAGTCGGTGGGTTTTTTTTCGATATTGCTCGAAACAGTGTGTGTGGCTTATGACATTTTCCGGGTGAGTGCGCAATTAGATGTACAAGGTGCAGTTTAATCTTTTATGGTCAAACAGCTTAGCTGCTTGAGTTTTTAGTGCAGAATGAATCCATTTTTTCACCTCCGAACTTCTTCAGCAGTGCCACACAAAGCTTAAGCGTTAGATGACTCCCAACGAAATGGACTGATTGGATTTATCAAAATGATGATCACGGTATTTGATAACAAAAAAACAATCAGTATTCATCTCAGTTGGCAGCACAAATAACTAGGCGGCAAAGTCCTTGTTAATATAATGAGCTTCCAATTATAATTGGTACTATTTAGAAGCAATGAGCTTGAACAATAACAATAACCTCTGCCTCTGTCTCACCTAGGGGCAAGAAACTGATTACACATAATTCTTTTCTTTTAATAATAATCATCATTTGGTGAGGTTTTTCTGTTTCACAAGTTTGCGTGCGCTGTTGCGATTGTTCGTTCGGTTCGGAAATTTATGAGCACTACATTGTAATTTGCGTAATTACATTCCGCTACACAGAGAGCATGAGGCAGGGCACGAGCAAAATCGCCCTTCCTCGTTGTGTGCTTTCAGGAGTTATTAGGTGCAAATGGTACATTTTAATTCTGACATTCGACTGAAGTTTGCCAATTGCAGATTTAGACGGCCACATTGCATGGTTTGGGTCCGCATTTATACTCTTCAGAACAAAACCAGAAAAAAAGGATGGCGTGCTCCTTCAGCCTAATCAACCGGATACGTTTAGTGTAAATGGACATATTCAGCATTTAACAAGGTTGAGATGTTGAGTACGATGCCACACATGCGCTCATTGATTGATTGATTCTGAAAAGATCTTCAGAAGAGTAATATTGTTGGCAACTGCACTGCGTAGCTGGTAATACAGCGGAACACGAGACACTACTCTATTGAGTCGTTCACTGGTCAATTTTCTGATCTGGAGAACGTTTAGAGCGATTTTTTCGAATCACCCAATGTATGATGCTCAACTTCGCTTCGCTTCGAAATTGGAAGCTTTATTGTAAATGGTATGTTACAACTTGTTCATCGTTGATCACTACTTTCGTCCATTGTTTGAGAAGCATATGAGTCCCAGGACCTGAAAACTGGTAATTTATATAGTGCTGCACGAGGCGATCCAATTTACTACTTCTTGATAGTCAGAGATTTAACAGTTCGGAAAATACGCATTCGCAACATGGATATGAGCATTGTTATAGCTTGAGCTTGAGCTTGGGTAGACTGTACAATTCATAGTTGTTCTCCGTGATTTACCTGAACCAGTGAAATTGCACGAACACACTGAATGACGCTTGGGAAAAGAAAATCATTCTCATAGTGCAGGATTCGAGCTTTAAATATTCAACATCGACGCCGGCTACGTCCTTACAGTCACCAGGGGAAGGGAAGGAATGTTAGTAGGGGAACTTAGGGTAAAACGCACCGTGTCGGTGAAACGCACCACGCAGTAATTAGCAAGATTTTTCTGTGTTTATAACTATCTTTTTTGTTATAAATTTAATTGTAGTTTAGCACCGAAAACCTCGTCGAGCTTCATTAAATAGCAATATATTTGAAAAAAAAAACCATATGATTTCATGCATTCTTCAATTTGTGGCAAAAAAATCGGTTAACATGCGGCCATAGCGCTCACCATTCACAGTTACCGTCTCGCCGTCCTCATTTTCAAAGAAATACGGCCCGATGACTCCACCAGACCATAATGCGCACCAAACAGTGACTTTTGGTGGATGCAATGGCCTCTCAACAATCACGTGTGGATTTTCTGAGCCCATATACGGAAATTTTGATGTTCACATAGCCACCGAGCTCGAAATGTGCCTCATCGCAGAAGAAAATTTGATTCGAAAATTCAGCATTTTGCTGCTGTTGTTCGTTCACCCAATCGACGTATGCCCGACGCATTCCATGGTCACCACGCCCTAATTTTTGTACCAGTTGGACTTTATATGGATGTAGGTGCAAGTCCAAATGCAAAATTCGCCACAATGATGTGTTTGACAAGCCCAATTGCTGAGCACGCCGTGGAATCGAAACATTCGGGTCATCCTCCACACTGGCAGCAACAGCAGCAATATTTTCGGCCGAACGCACATTACGATGATGCACAGGTTCCACAATATCCGCTACGGATCCAGTTTGTTCGAATTTACGCACTACATTAGCGATTGTGTGCTCTGTTGGCCGTCCATGACGACCAACATCCGTCCGTAATGCTCGAAAAACATTTGCCGGTTTTTCATCATTTTTATAGTATAGTATAGTAGTTTTATAGTATAACAAAATTAACACGTTGTGCGGTGCGATCCATATTGTAAAATGGCAGACATTCAACTAACGATATGACGCTTTGGTTGACAGTTTTGTCAAACGGTTGTCAGCGCAGGGCTGTATACTTTCGGAAGCCCGAAACGGAAACCCCTGTATAAGCAGAGAATCAAGAACTATCCAAAATAAATGCTTCGATGTCGTTTGACATTTCGACATTTCGTTGTTGTGGTGCATTTTGGACACGCAAAAAGGCATCTTGCCTCACTTATTTAACACTCCTATACTCGTGCACTGGTCTGTGGGACAATGAGAGAAATCAATAATTCGGTCATTTCTCAGAAAACATCAATACTACGACTTTGTGATTCTATCAGCTTCGTTATTCTTCGCTCGCCATCGTTTAGCGTATCGCATGTGTTGGCACGAAGGGGACATGTGTCATATTTTTAACACTTACGTTCTGAGACACCGACGCGAGTATAGGAGTAACTTTTTTGGACAAGTGACTTTTTTCCTATTTTTGAATATTGTTCAATGAAATGTATAAATTAATGTTAGTGGCGTGGAATATTTATTGAATATAATGCATAAGACCATTACCGGTCTGTTCTTATTTTAATTAAAGTCTTTTTTGTCTCCGGATTGAACGGATTCATATTAGAGGTGGGCAAAACGGTAATTTTCGACTTGGGTACCACATCGATATTCAGCCGCTCTATCTTCTCCAACGATTGCTTCGAGTAGTGGGCCGATGCCAGATCCGGCCAGAACATCGCGTCTTCGCCCTTATGGTATTTCTTGATGAACGACGCAACTTCCGGCAAGTACTTCGTGTTATAAATTTCCCCGTTCACGGCCAGTCCGTAGCTAAAGAAGAGCGCCTTTCACATCCCCTTCTCGCTGATTGTCAGCCACAGCAGCACCTTCTTGGGGAACTTGGTGTGTGAAATAAACTTCAATTCGAAGCTCACTTCCTTCGTGGGGGAAGTAAAATACGAAGTGCCCTGCCATTCGTTGCCATACAGGGTGAGATAGGTCTCGTCGTTCATCACCACCGCCACGTCGCGATTCGCCGGGAAAACAAGAACTTGAACATTTTATGCAACCGCTGCCGAAGCGTCATTGCTTGCAGCTCCGAGACCAGTGGACGGGACTTCCGCTTGCTGACATGTATGTCCATGTTTGCCGGCTACTTTTTCACTGTTTGGTCGGTTGCACCGACCTCCCGGCCAAGCGCACGCAGAGATGTAGCGTCGGCCGTCCGGAACCGGGCTTTCTTTCGATGCTCTGTTTGTTGTCCAATAGTGCCATAATGTTGTATCCGGCGTCCACAAAGTGCCGCACGATGTCCGTTTTCGATGCGGCGGGGTACCGTTTGCTTCACTGTTTTCGCCATCACGGTTAGAGTTCGGCTGGTAGAGTTGTCAATTTTTTTCTGCTCATGGGTTACTGTGATTGATGCTGCATGGGTAGTTTCGTCAGTGCCTATGAAAAATTGGCAATGTTTGTCTATTTTTTTTAATGCAAACATTAGGCCGAACATTGGAATATCACCCTCTATAGCAGTGGTTCTCAAAGTGGATCGATACCGGTTTCCCGGGGGTCAACATAAACGAACGATCTAAACATCGACCCTATTAATTACCACAAGTTTTTTTTTATTTATTGTCAATCTATTTTGGTCTACAATATTGTCGTCAATAAATTAAAAAAAAAATACCACTTACTTAAAACTAAAGACAGCTGCCTGAATAATTTTTTTTTTAATTTGAAAGAGGAATTTAACAAGTTACATAATGGAAAAAAATATTTATTTCCTCAAACCAGCATAGACTACATATAAGGGAGGAGGAATATTGATGGTAAACTTAACTTTATCTCATTCTATTAAGATAGTTTTTAAGTATTGACCTCGACATGATTACATCAATTAGTTAGCTGTGTTCGTTATAGAGGTTCATCAAACGATTGATAGGACTATATTTAGCGTAATTTGTTCTTCGGTAATCTATGTATGAGTTCCGACGTTCTAAGTGCAAATAATTAAAATCGTTTTTGTACAGATTCAATTCTGTGTTCGTGTGAAGTTATGTAGGGGGACCATACAATACTACAATATTGGAGAATTAATCTGACGTATGTAACGTGCAAAGTTTTTATTGTGTGCGAATCCTGAAAATGTTAGCTAAAGCGTTTGATGAAGCTCAACATATCATTTGCTCTATGGATGTTATAATGTGTTATAATGATCAACGAAATATAGTTCCGAATCTAAGACCACAGCTAAGTCTAAGTATGAAAGATGTGAACTTCATTTTTGAACATTTGAAAGTCTTCTTCATTCTTTGTTCCCATATAACCAAATGGTCCAAAATGAGAGTCTTGAGGAACTCCAGATATAAAAAAAATTGGTTTCGATTTTTTTCCATTGAATCTTACTATTTGCATACGGTCAGTCAAATATGATTCGAGCCATTTCAATAGCTTGACTTCTATCCCTATTTTTTGAAGTTTAGGGAGTGGTGATATCAACACGATCTAAAGTTTTACTAAAGTCAGAGTATAGAGCTTCCACTTGATAACCATTATCCATTGCATTCAATGTGAATGTGGCAAATTCCAGCAAATTTGTTGTTGCTGAGAGTCTTTTGAAAAAACCGTGTTGCTTATTCGTAATTCGTGTTTTTAGTTGTTGAAAAAGTTTTTTGGTTTATTATGACCTCAAAGAGTTTTGGAATACAAGAAATACTCCACGATAATTTCTTACATCGGATCTATTACTGGATTTGAAGATTGGTACAAGAAAGAAGTTTTTCCATATTTTTGGGAACCTTTCTGATTGCAATGACTTAGTGGAAAGCCATAAAAGTGAATAAGTTAATTCAGTCAGGATAAGTCAGGACCTGGCCTTTTCGAACGTCAAGCCTATTTAATGCGTTGAAAATTTCACTGGCAGTTAGTTGTCTGACGCCAAAATTACATGGAAATTGTGTAAGAAATGCCGATTATAAACATTGTTTATTTGAAGAAATCCAAGACCGGCTATTTTGTCAAAAATAAATTGCAGAGTCTTATTATTACCAAAAACCGGAAGCAAAATAAATTCATTATCAAAATCAGTGATAAAATCCGCATTGCGTTGATTGAAATCTCCGTATATATGAATTTTTGATTCTGGTGCAAAGGAATATAAAATATTTTCAGCAACTTCAAAGAATTTCTCATAACAACTAATTTGAGCATGATTAGGGGGAAGTAAACAGATGCAAATATATGTATCTCTCCCGCAATGAATGCTTTCACCCACACTTGCTCAAACTCGTGGAATTCTGTTGTTGGTATATGTTCCGAATTTATCAATGAATTATTGCAATGCAATGAGAACGTCGCTTCCCGAATTTTTATGGGATTTGAAACTATCAAGACACTGTATAAGTTGTGTTACGTGATCCAACTTGTTAAAAAAATGAATAATATTTCAGTAGAAAGTATTTCTGTTGTAATTTGTATTAATAATTATTAATTACACTTGATATTTATTGATTTTTTGGTTTATTTATTGATGAGAAAATGATGTCAAGTTTATTCATTTGTCTAACAATAATTTTTTTGATTGGTATGTGTTAAATTGGTAAATTTTTAGAAAAAATTTGACTGGGGGGTCCATGGTATCACATCATTTTGGAAAAGGGGTCTCTTATCCAAAATAGTTTGAGAATCTCTGCTCAATAGCAACAGCGTATTAAACTGCAACACATTGTTCCCTTCGCTGCGGTGCAGAGACGAGCACCATTGCCTCATCGCATACTACAGGCCTTAGCGAACCGGGTTTCCAAAGACAACTCCGGCTAAGGAGTTAGCTTTCCCACCCGATTGGCTTAGGCAGGGGGACCTCTGTCGGGAAGGTCGAAAAATGATTAATTTTCGTTATTTTTTTCGGATGTTAGGAACAAAGTAAAGTGTTCGGGTATTTTGTTTATTGTTTAAGGTATATTTGAAGATGTATTTTCCATTTTGTGAGTGAACGAATAATGATTATTACGCTGTTGACAGCTGGATGCGTAGATGCTGTCTGAAAATCGGTACCTTGCTGGTGGTATCGGTTCTGAAGCAATTCTAATGAATATTTTGAACCTTTAGAACAACACCTAAAGCGTTACATAGGGGTTTTTGAGAATACGCTGATTTCAGACTGGCATTCTCCAGGCCGGACAACTCCGATGAAACGTACCAATTTTTCGCAATAATGACACAATAAAACTGAGAAAAGAATAAAAAACGGCAAAGTCAACAGCGGTAGTATTTAATTTTCCATTTTCCCCGTTTCCAGACTCGCGAACGATTGTTGAAGATACAAAACAGTAAACAATTACCATTCATCTGGAGAGCAGCCAGAAGAGAGCGAAAGCGGAAGCTGCTGCCGAGCAAACAGCCGTCGATATTCACAGACAGATATGCGAGTCGATTCTAGGCTGTCCACTGCATCACTATCGGCCGGAGGGGCTCTATCGGGAGACCTGTTTGCCTGGCGTATGTGGGTTTCGCTGCTGCCGTGCTTGATTGGATGAGTCGCGAGATGTTTATCCTCTCGTTTGTTTCCATTCCGGTGTAAACAAATATGAGAGCAAACAGTTCAAAATTATGATGCTTCAACGCGAAATCCAAACAAAGCAACCCATGGAAAAAGCGAACTGACCGTCGTTTTTCACCGAAATGTGTCCAGGGAGAGCACGATTATTTCATGTTACGTAACTTTGGCTGAAATACTTCTGTATTTCCGTTGATCGCATCTTATGTCAATAAACAGAACACTTCCAAGTGAAGCTCATCAAACATTCATAAAACCAGACCAATACTTCTGGCCCGAGCCCGAAGCTGAGACTAATTTGACTTGTAAATGATCTGTTATTCCTATCGGAAGCCACTCAACCGACAGGACTAGACACTGTGCCAGAATCATGATCCACACTCGCGCACTCAATTACACGAAATCGGCGGAATGAACAGAATTTTAATTCACAAAACCTTCAAAATGAAACAGCCTTGGACTACTTTTGCGCTACTGTGCAAACATAATCTACCATTGTGAAGAAACACACAAATATGTACAATGAATGTGAAGTAAATGCCAAAAATGACTGACGTCTGCGCTTAAAAACTCGTACAAAGATATATGGTAAACCAGACCAAGTTGAAACACGGGGTAAGTTAAAACGGAAGCCATAATTTTTACTAGAAATGATGGATTGACGTGAAATATTTTTTCCGTTAACAATACCTTTCAATCCACTTCATGAAAGCTTTTACCAGAATTTTGGAACGTTGTAACGCAATACGCGCCTTTGTTTACTTTTCTGCGTTCGCGAATTCAAAACAAACATTTTTTCGTGCTGACTCAATCGGTCCGAAAACACCTATTTTTTCAAAAATATGACCAGAATTGCACGTCAGGTAACCAAATAGGGATAATCAAGGGTAGGAACTAAACTGAAAAATCTTTTTCCGTATAGCTCTGAGCGTTTCAACTCAACACATATTTTCCCTCTTCCCTCTATAACATGTAACAAATGGTCATTTACATAAAAATGTTGAGACTTATTTCAATGTTTTTTCTTAACCAGTTTCCGCAGCTTCGATTATGACCAAACCATTATCATTCTCTTGAGATACAAATGAATAAAAACACGTTGTATGTGATTTATACTTAAAGACACCGAAATAATTAAATATATTTCTTTAACGTCTTTCTCGGACGATCACTGAGATGATGGCTTCTGGTCTGTACGACAACAAAAGATGACGGTTTCCGAGTCATCAAACCTCATGCGTAATAATGCCGGAGACAATCCATGGATTTAAAGCTTCTACGATGTATGAAACGCTAGAGTTTTTTCTGCATCCCAAATCTTCTGCGCAATTTTTACATCACATAATTCAACATGGATTTGGAAGTGCATTCCAATTGAATACTCATACAATGTTCTGTGTTCCAAACTTCTGTTTCAACAAAATAACAAAATGCACATGAAAATATTGACCACCTACTTTTATAAATCACATATGCAGCACTTATTCTCATAATCATTACGTTTTTCTGCGAGACTTCGTCGGAAAATTGACACTTCCGTTTAGACATTCTAAAATTTTAGTCGCCAATACAAAATTACAGCAAGGTTGTGCCTGCGAAGCGACCGCATATGACGTAGGATTACGTTAAACTATTATTGCGTATTGATTTTGAATATGTTCGTATTCGTAATGAATGAGCAAATGGGAGAGCACAGATTGCTTGTGCCAATTGACCAATCAGAACGCGGGATTTTCGTGATGATAATGCTTAACATTTTTCAATTGTCAATTGTTTCAATATATTATATATATGATTTTCTTCATTGTATTGTATTATTAAGGATTAGGGAATCGATTGATGCCAATTTCTCGAAAATCCATCAGCAAATGACTGAGCGATAAGCGCTTGAAATTGGACAATTTTTGCGATGCGACAGATTTTTTTTTTTACAATTTGTATCCCAGTATGATTCCGATAGATGTAAAGGGTGAACACGAAATTATTGCGACACCGAAAATGTCATGCCAATTTTCTTTTAATGCTTAGAATCAAACCAAAATTTTAGGGTAGTTTTATACATATATTTACTTCAAAAATCAAAAGGAAAGTTAATCGATGATGCCTTGAGTGTAAAATTGAACGCATTTTCGCTTGATGCCCTTCATCAAAGTCTTTACAGTGTCATCCGGTACCAGTTTCTCAGTTTTTTTTCCATTTTCTTAACATGTCCTTTTCGTCTTTGACTGTCTTCTTGCTCTTCCGAAGTTCCCGATTCATTATTGCCCAGTACTGCTCCACCGGGCGCAGCTCCGGACAGTTTGTCCTTTGGAACAAAATGGACAGAATTGGCCTCATACCACTCCAGGACACTTTTAGAAAAGTGGCATGATGCCAAATCTGGCCAAAATAGCGGAGCTTCGTCGTGCTGCTGCAAGAACGGCGAAAGGCGCTTCTCGAGGCACTCAGATATGTAGATCTCGCCATTTACTGTGCCCCTTGTCACGAAAGGCTCACTCCTCAGTACGCAGATGGCCTGCCAAACGAGATATTTGGAGGCGAACTTCGACATTTTCTTCTTCTTAAATTTGTCGCCCACATTGAACTTGTTCTTGCCGGTGAAAAACTCCAACCCCGGACCTTGTTTAAAATCGTCTTTTATATACGTTTCGTCGTCCATCACACAGCAGCCATATTTTGTCAGCATATTCTCGTAGAGCTTCCGTGCCCGAGTTTTAGCCGTCGATTTTTGCCGCTCATCGCGGTTTGGGAAGTTCTGTACCTTGTATGTATGTAGTCCAGCTCTCTTCTTTGCATTCTGGACGTAGCTCTGCGACATGCCGATCTTTTTAGCCAAATCACGGCTTGAGACGTTGGGATTTGCTTTAATCATCCGCTTCACCTTTCCCTCCGTCTATTTGTTCTCCGGTCCCGGTTTTCTTTCAGCTTCTTTGCCGTGGTCCAACGTCAACCGCTTCAACACTCTGGAGACGGTTGAATGGTGAATGTTCAACATTTTTCCCAACTGCCGGTGCGACAGGTCAGGAAATTCCAGGTGTTTGGAAAGAATTTGTTCTCTCGACTCGCGTTGGTTCACCTCCATTTTCGTTGAATCGAAAAACACGACTTCGAGTTTGACAGCATGTAGACAATACACATCAATGAGAAAGTGTGCGAAATTTGGTTGATTTTTACCTAATGGTAAAAAAGTAATGCCCTGTTGAATGTGTCGCAATAATTTCGTGTTAGCCCTTTAATCCTACGTCAACGAGTTTTTAATCCAAAACTGAACACAAAAAAAAAGAATCATGATCAAGTCTTGACAATTTCGAAACAAAAAGATAAAAATGTTTTTTTACTGATTTTTATAATATACTAGCTTACCCGGCAAACTTCGTCCCGCCCAAAATTTGTTTTTTGTTATCAATACCTTCATACATTCACGATTTTCAACCACTCGTAAATAACATGTTTCTCCATTACATGGAATAAATGTTTGATACAGAAAATATGATAGAATAAAGACAGCCCTAAATCGGACAATTCCTTTCTCGAGTTTTGCTCTTAACAACACATTCGGCGATACATTTTTATTTGTATAGATAGAAGAGGATATAGGAGTACGTTTCATCACCTGAAAATCCATTTCCAGTTTCGAACAATTTCATTAGCGCAAACATCAAATGGACTATCAACGCTTGTCACTATGTAATTGTATAACATATGGGAATTGAATTTTCCTAAGTTTTCTCATTTTCCTTTAGAGTTTCCGAAAATTTTCAATTGCTATGTTTGGTTGAAAAATATTTGGAATATTTTTATGGCACCCCCTCTTCATTCTAGAGGAGGGAGGGATGTCATACCATCATAGAAACATTTCTCGTACCCAAAAACTCTCACATCCTAAATTTGGTTCCATTTGCATGATTAGTTCTCGAGTTATGCAGAGGTTTGTGATTCATTTGTATGGCAGTCCCCTTCCCCTTAGAGTGGGGGTAGGAGTGTTGAGCCACCATAGAAAAATTTATGCATAGAAATAGAAAAAAGTTATGCAACCCCCTCTCCTTTAGAGAGGAGTGAGGAGTGTCGAACCACTATAGAAAATATTGCTTCCTAAAAACTCCATATATCAAATTTGGTTCCGTTTGCTTGATTAGTTGTTGAGTTATGCAGAAATTGTACAAATGTTTCATTTGTATGGCAGCTCCCCCCTTAGAGAGGAGGGAGGAGTGTCCAGCCACCATAGAAACGTTTATCCCATAGAAGCCACCATGGAAACGTTTATCGATCCCTAAAATCTCTATATGCCAAGTTTGATTCCATTTACTTGATTAGTTCTAAAGTTATTCAGCCCGTCTCCCTTTAGAGAGGGGGAAGGATTGTCAAACCACCATAGAAACAATTATTGCACCCTTAAACCTTCATATACCAAATTTGGTTCCATTTGTTGATTAGTTCTCGAGCTATGCATAAATTTGTGTTTTATTCGTATGGCAGCCCCCCGCCCTCCCCTCATCATAGAGGGGGGAGGAGTGTCTATTTATCATAGAAACGTTTCGTGCACCCTAACACCTTCACAGGTCGAATTTGGTTCCATTTGCTTGATTAGTTTCCGAGTTATGCGGGAATTTGTGTTTCATTTGTATGGCAGCTTACCCCGCTCTACAACACAAGTTGAAACAACGTATGTGAAAACTAAATATTTAAAAAAATTATATTTTTTGAAACATCCAGTGTGATTCACCATTTTTTATCGAAAGTCATCTGTCATATGTTGTATATGCTGCAAACAGATTTCAACTTAGTGATTTAATGATTTTTTAAGATAACTTTCAAGTTGAACTTCGAAACAACCGTTTCAACTTGTCCGGTTGTTCCCAATGAGGTACATATCGAGGTGGAGCAGTAGGCGAAATATATCTGTATTGGCAAGTAAAAAATCGTGTCGTAATTATTTTCATTCAGTATGGAATGTATATGGAAGAAACAAAACAATGTCCAAAGTACTCACGGTTGCATGATAATTTGAAACGAAATTCTCATGAAATCATTCAACTGTTTGTTTTTTAACAGATGACAATTGTATTGTGGCTTATTCCGATTATTTATGTAGTAAAAGGGTCCAGAGAACAGTCGTATACTTTCTCACAAAATACACACCGACACTGAAAGCCTTCAAAAAAGTTCGTGTGTTCCTATGAACGTGGGAGAGTGGCACATGGAAATATCACTTTTATCCGCCTTTTTCGAGGTGATTTCACAAATATTCACTGCACGCTCTCACATTAGCTTCATATTCAGCGGGAACTCTAATAAAATTTTCGTTTTTAATTGATAAACTTCCTAAAAATAGCATTTTCACATGGATGTGGTATTCCATCAAATATAAACACAACGACTGACGTCACTATTTGAGAAATAGTTATGGCAGCGTATGCTATGTCACTTGAAAAACCACCATCTTCATTACCTTTTTTCCAGGACATTGGATTGTACCTTACATGCAATTCACGAAGTGCATCATTTTTGCTCCACCGAGGATATAACTCTAGCAAGTTCCATACTCCAGGAGGTGAGGGCTGAAAAAGAGCGCAACAATTCTCGGAATGAATTAATAATTTTTTATTCACTTATTCTGATCTGTGGACGTTGCTGTCAAAGTCAATCATTAAAAAGCAACCCTTAAGAAAACAAACAAATGTCCAGAGCGCAGGGTTCTTTATCATTATCGCAGCGTGACGCACAAATGGCCTGCCGACCCCTTTTCGGGGCTTGCTTTGTTTTAACGAGTTTCGACCGGGACCGGGATTGAGATGTGTACCTGGGCGAAATGATTTCAATATGTGCGGTGCACAGTGGTGCAGTACAGCTTTATTACACCCGTCTCATCTCGTTTCGGCTGTCAGATGAAGGGATAAAACAAACATTCCAGCGAGGATACTCGCGCCCCTAGGAAGACGAAGGATGTTGGACGATTCATCGTAGAATCGTGTCGGTACCGTATCGCCTGTTTCGTAATTTCGAGGTGCTGCAAAAGGTTCGGCCCTGTAAGGCGTGAGACCGGAGAAATTCATTCGCGATCCGATCCCGCCGACATCCTTTCTTGTTGGTATAGTCACAGGACATATAATTGCTAGTTTTCTGGGGAAAATTTTCCTTGAGTCTCACGAGTCCTGATGAATCAATCACCGTGAGCGTGAGCTGAATATAATTTAATCCAGAGCACACAATCCTAAAAATCGGTAAACAGCATGAATGTATCAGTCACTTGAAACCAAATCAGATGTTATAATTTTCCTAGAAACGACTCTCGAAGGAGGCGTGGGATAACGTAAAACACGATGAGCTTGCTATTTTCCTTTCCTGCTTGCCTACTCTGTTTTGGGTTACGTCACTTATCACAGTCAACTTTGTTTCCATGGGCTTGATCTAGAATTCGATTAGTTCGCATCTTTTTTCTCTGAACGAGATATTTAATCCAATTTGTTAGGACAATCGAACTTAATAACCGAAGCATCCCGATGACACCGGAAGTTTAGCCGAAACACGTCCCAGTTTAATTGTAGCTCTCCGGACATTGGAAATGAAGAGGATTCGGGTGGAACCTTTTTGGAACAAAAACCAAGTTCGATGGAACTAGAATGTTTGCTTTGGTAAACGTCTTAATCGTTATCGGGTTATTCCTACTGCTTGTTTTTTTTTCGATTCAACTACCCGCCTTAGGTGAGGGAGTGGCAGAAATGTTGAGATGAGAAAAACAAAAACTTCACTTCGAATTGTAATCGAAAATGGGTTCAAAATTGGACCGTTTTCGCTATTAATGGGATCAATTAGTTACGTTTAATTATCTGACGAAGAATTGTCTTCAAAGGAGCGAGGATTACGGAAATTGGAGCAGAGCGCATCTGAGATACAAATGTGTCGGAAGAAAAAGCTTTAATCGTCATTGAGAGGTTCTAATTGATATACAATGTATTACTGTTGAGTAATTTCAAATGAAATCGACAAATGACAAAACAGTATTTTTGATTCGAATGAAAGTTTGTATTCCGTTTGGGTTGGTTGGAATAGGAGTTTTCCAAAGGGAAACCAAATATTTGACTCTTTTTGACAGATAAAATTTGGTCAACGTGTACTGATCAAATATACTCTACACAAAACACGACAAGCAAATATTCAATTATTGGATGTCTAAAATATTTTTTCAGTGTTCTTCGAGCCTGTCGGTACATGGTTAGGTTACCTTGAATATTTCAGCGGATTTTTTCCATGTTCGGTGTTTGAAATTGTTTACCACTGTTGAAAATTGAAGAGTGGCAAACAAAATAGTGTTTGTACAAATATCAATTCAAACCTTATACGTCAAAAAATATCAAATATTTGACCTCCGGGCAAACAGTGTACGGCCACCTAAACAATTGGGAATTTTTTGAGTCAAGTGTAACTTTTGAACAGGGGGTATCGATTTTTGTAAGAGAAATATTTGATAATTTATGTCTGAAAAACTGTGAGTCGCATCAAAATAGTGTCTTAGAAAGAGTTAGAGAGTATTGATGTTTAAACGTGGAAAAAATATACACTGAGAAACAAATTGTACTATTTTTTATTTACATGAAAAAAAAAAATAATTTACAATAGCTGAAATACATATTTTATAATATTTTTTAAATTTTTTTTCATAAAAAATAAAAGTCATGTAGAAAATTTAAAAAATAAGTTCAAGATGGTGAGACTGCTTTTGACAAAGTTAGTAGAACAGCGAATTTTTATGAACTTCCAAAACTTCGAATTTTTGTATGTTAACAATCATTTCCAGCCACAAATTATAAATCCTGAAAAACAATAAAAGCTCGTTATTAATCTCCATCTAAATGCAGTCATTCTTGAGATGTTTGAAAAAATATTTTTAATATGTTTGTCGTGTTATACCGTAATGTTAATGAAATTTTATGAATTTGCTTATAGTTTCCAACAACTTTTCCAAATGCATCATGATGGTAAAAATTAGAGATGAAACGGATGTCCGGTAACTATCCGGTATCCGGCCTATCCGGCCAATATTTGTTATTCGGCCGGATACCCGATAGTGACTTACTATCCGGCCGGATACGGGATATGAGAAAAAATCAATAATTTCTCATTAAAACAAGATAAATCATATTTTTTTTCAAGATTAAATTTATATTAACTCATAACACTATTACTTTTATTATGAATTCTTTAACCGACCGATTACGCTTTGCTTCTTACACCAGGCCAGTTTCAATCGTTCTTCGTAAACACTACTGTAAGGAGTTGAAAGATAAACTCTTACAAACCCTGCCAATTGGGTTACTACTTAGAGTTTAATTACAACCAAACGTAATTAGCATGATCGCGATCCATTCGAAATGTTTTCGCATAACAGTCAATCTAGTCAATTTAGCAGTGGGATTTTTTTTCTCTTCGCTACGATGACTATCATATTCATTTGCCACTTTGTTGAAACTGTCTCAAAAGGTCATTTTATAACAAATATATTTGATTATGAATTAAAACTTGTTGTAATGGATACAGAGGAGCACTTATCAGATCATAAGACACTTGTGCTGTCGTTAAACATGCAATCGGAAAAGGTCGAAGAGTTTTATCAAAAAACAGTTATTAGGTATGAAAATATACAAAGCTCAGAACTTGAAATGCTATTGTGTTCATGTGAAAATTTTCATGATTTAAGTACAAATCTTAAGAATGTTATTGAAAATAATAAACTCACTATAGTTTACAAAAAGAAAAACAAAATCGTAAACCATACATTTCTTCTCAGCTTTTAAATGCAATTAATCATAAAAATAAATTATTTAAAAAATACAGGAATGCTCCAGAAGTGTCAGTAATCAGAGATAATGCATTTCGAGAGTACACAATGGGAAGAAACAGACTAAGTAATCAGATAAAGTTTGCAAAGCAAAAATATTACTCTGATAAAATCAATGAAAACCAATCGAATTACAAAAAAACGTGGAATGTGTTGAGAGAAATAATTTTCCGGAAACCAACAAGCTCAAGTAAAAATTTGAGAATATCCCTAAAAGAAAATGGACAAATGTCATTATCATTTATCCAATGATAAAGATGTGGCCAATTGTCTGAATATTTTTTTTTGTAAATGTAGGTGTAGCAAATCCTCCTAATCATTCTTTGGAAGATAACTATGAGAGATAAAGTCTGCTTCATTTAATATTGGAACACAAACAATTGCGTGTAGTTCAGTCATTTATTAACGAATTCATAATTTGTTTTTCATACAAATGTAGCATTTTCTTTACTCTTTCATAAAAAAATATTCATTGCTGTTTCGAAGAAATTCTCGTACTTTTCAGTGAGAAAGACTTTGGTTTTCTGTCCACAACTGCATATCCCCTGCCAAATCATGTATTTGCGGGCGATTTTATCCGAAACGGGCAAACACGAACTTTGAAAAATTTTGCAGGTATATCCCCCCGAGCCGTCGCCAAATAAAATTTTTGACCTGGGATTTGCCCAAAGTCCGCCTTCATGTAGGTCTCATCGTCCATCAGAATACATCCGTTGAACTTGGTCAGCACTTGGTCGTACAGCTTTCGAGCACGGATTCTGGCCACATTGTTCTGCTTCAGCGTCCGATTTGGCTCGTCCGTTTGCTGGCTCGGAATAACCTTATTCCTTCCCGGAGACGAATTCGTCGCACCGTACTGTGAGCGGCCTGGAACTTATTGGCCAAATCGCGGTCTGAAAGATTGGGATTCCTCTTGACGGCCTTGATGACTTTCCCACGCAGTTTCCGGTCGACAGTTCCACTCCGACGCTTCGAATGCGGCTTCCGAGCCCTCGTCAATGTTTCCTTGTACTGCTTGATAACACGCCATACGGTATTTCTGGGCATTTTAAGCTGTTTAGCTAGCTTAGATGCCGACAACAATGGATTTTCAAGAAAACTGTGCACAATTTTATCTCTCCGTTCGGCTTCCATGGCGGTTGTTTACAAAATGCTATCGTTTGGTGTTATGACATAAATACATGGTGAAAGGTAATGAATTTCCCGACACGTGGGTGAAAAAAGTTTCCAAATCCGTCCACTAGGAGCGCCACAATGAGCAAAAGAATTTGTTCCAATATTAAATGAAGCAGACTTTATATGTCTCGTTATACAACACAACGTTTTTCATTTTCACCAATAGATGTTAGAACGGTAAAAACTGTACTTAACACTTTAAACTTGTCTGCTGCTTTGGGAATTGATAAAATATCTGCAAGATTTCTGAAGAACTATGAGGATGTTATTGCCCTGAAATTGTCAGAATTGATTAACCGTATTATTGAAACGTCCATCTTTGATGACTGCTTGAAAATTGCGAAAATTGTAGTTCTATTCAAATCTGGAGACAAATTGTCAAAAAATAACTATAGACCTATTTCTATATTACCAGCCATCTCAAAAATTCCAGAAAAAATACTCAATCAGCAATTAAAAACGTACATGATTCAAAACCAATTAATAAACGAAAGACAATTCGGTTTTATGCCAAAACGCAGTACTGAATCAGCTTCTTTGGAGCTCATAAATTATGTGATTAGAGGTATAGATGAATGTGACTATGTAGCTTGTATTTATATTGATCTATCGAAGGCTTTCGATTGTATTTCACATGAAATTCTTCAGCATAAACTGAGTTTCTATGGCTTATCTGTCTCTGCAATCGATCTGATAAAATCATATCTAACAAATCGACAACAATTCTGCAGTATAGGCGATACTTTAAGTAATTCAGCTGTTATACGCGCTGGTGTTCCTCAAGGATCCATATTTGGACCACTTTTATTTAATATTTTTCTGAATGATATTTTTAGCTTACAATTAGAAGGCGAACTTCAATGCTACGCAGACGATGTCGTATGGAAATTTAGGGCAAAAAGCTTCACTACTCTTCAAAATATGATGCAAAATGACTAAAATATTATTCCAAAGTGGTTTGCTGCAAATATGATGCGAATTAATATCGAGAAGTCAAATTTTATTATTTCCTCAGGGGGAAAACCAGCTCAGACTTTTAGTCTGCAAATTGGTGATAGAATATTAAAGCAAGCTAATGTTGTCGATTATTTAGGCCTCGAAATTGATGAAACTTTAAAATGGAAACAACATATACAAACAATAAAAAATAAAATAACTCCTATAATATTTGCATTAAAGGAAGCCAGAAACTATCTTAATGTTCAATGTTGATGGAATGTTTATAATTCATTCATAGTTCCACATCTGAACTATATAAATTGTATATGGGGATCAGCAGGATCAACTTTTTTAAATGAACTAAGTGTTCTGCAAAACAAAACAGTTAAAATAATTTACAAAAAACTTTCAATGTTGACGCCAACAATAAACTTATATTCTGAAAATTTGCTTTCATTAAATAAGCTACATAAATATAATGTTTTTTTGTTAATTTTTAAAACAAAGAATAATTATATTAAATGCAATATTCCACTCGTACAGGCACATATTATTCATTCTTTTAATACTAGGAATAGGAATAATTTTGTAGTAGAAAAGGCCGAACTGAACTCGCAACTAAAGGGTGTGTCACATCAAATTGCATCACGGAAAAACGCTGTAGAAATTCGCCCAGTAGACCGATCCTTTTGAAAATTTTAGACAGTAAAATAAAAACTATTAAACAACTTTTGGCATTTTCTTTTTATCCATACTTCGAGCCCAAGCCTGTATGCTCGCACCTTCCTCTTTACCCCGTCCATAAGGTTCTGTACAACGTCAGGTTGTAGTTTTTTTTGAACAGAAATCCATTTTCTCTTGAAGTTCGTCTCCGATTTGACAACTTTTGGGTTCTTCCGGAGGGCCTGCTTCATAATCGCCCAATATTTCTCTATTGGGCGAAGCTCCGGCGCGTTGGGCGGGTTCATTTCCTTTGGCACGAAGGTGACCCCGTTGACTTCGTACCACTCCAACACGTCCTTTGAATAGTGGCACGAAACGAGATCCGGCCAGAAGATGGTCGGGCCCTCGTGCTGCTTCAATAGTGGTAGTAAGCGCTTCTGTAGGCACTCCTTAAGGTAAACCTGCCCGTTTACCGTGCCGGTCATCACGAAGGGGTCGCTCCGCTTTCCGCAAGAGCAGATCGCTTGCCACATCACCACTTGACAAATTCAGCTTATTGGCGACATCCCGGACCGAACTTCTCGGATCACGTCTAAACTGCTTAACTACGCGCTTGTGATCTTTTTCACTGACGGAGCATCCATTTTTGCCGTTCTTCACCTTCCGGTCGATGGTTAGGTTCTCGAAGTATCGTTTTAGTACTCTGCTGACCGTGGATTGGACGATTCCCATCATCTTACCGATGTCCCGATGTGACAACTCCGGATTCTCGAAATGAGTGCCCAGGATTAATTCACGACGCTCTTTTTCCTTCGACGACATTTTTCCAAATTTACGAAAAATTGACAGTGAAGCATGGCCAACGTGATCTATACACTCTTATCTGATTATAAGCGAAAGCTGAAGATATAATTCCTAAAAATTAAATTTCTACAGCGTTTTTTCCGTGATGCAATTTGATGTGACACACCCTTTAGAAATGTATTTTTTACTGGAATTATAAAATTTAATGCATTACCTCCTGAATTGAAACAAGAAACGAACATTGTAAGATTTAAGAAGAATTTACGTAGGTTAGTTCATAGTGAACACTCATGAACATCGAATTAGCTTAAAGATAATTATTGTATCGTTAAGTTAGTAGTAAGGTGCTTGATCGCCAGAAGAATTCACCAGCTGATTGGCTGGCTACAGTTTTTTATAAACTTCACAGCCAAAATTGTAAATAAAGAAAAAAAAATCTTCGACAGAAAAATGTGTTCTATATTCCCTGCAGTAAACTTGAAACTCTTTTAAGGAATTTTCATTTTATACGGAAAATTTAATAATAGTTAATGATTTTTACCTAAAGACGTGTTTATTTCTCCCTAAAATGTAATCTTTTATTAGCCACTATCAGTTTCATCACTAGTAAAAATATATGTTTAGGAGTTGAAAACATTTGAAGAAATGTAGCTTAATACAAAACGCAGCGGAATTAAAAAATCTTTTTTTTATCTTTATACAAACTTTTAACATATTATTCGTGTTGCACCACCACAAACACGAACAGTTTTCAATGTAGAATTGAAATTCCAACGACACAAATAAACCTCGTTGATTCAACCGGACGTTATGGGTACAGTGGGATGCAGTGATAAACGAGCATGATATAGAGATAAATGGCATAACCTGCAAAACTTGCTGATTGTTAACATACAAAAAATCGAAGTTTCTAAAATTCATAAAAATTCGATGTTCCACAAGGTTTGTCAAAAATAGGTTTAACCGTCTTGGACTTATTTCCTGCAAGACTTCTGTTTTTATATGAATTTTTTTTTTTTTAAATCAAAAATATGTATTTTAGATGTTATAGTTTTTTTTGTAAATAAAAAAAAAAGAGTACCGTTTTGAATCATATTTCGGACCGCTTCATATTTCGGACAATCTTTAAAAATAACTTGAAATGCTTAATTTCGTGATGATATAACTAAAGGGTACTCTAAACAATCAATCGTGATAATAATTTTATAGTTAAATCTTCATGATATTGAGCATTTCAAGTTATTTATAAAGAGTGTCCGAAATATGAATCTGTCCGAAATATGATTCAGAACGGTACCATTTTTTTCTTAGTGTATATTTTCTCACGTTTAAGCATCAATACTCTATAACTCTTTCTAAGACACTATTTCGGTACGACTCATAGCTTTTGAGATATAAATTATCAAAGATTTATCTTACTAAAATCGATACTCCCTTTTCAAATGTTACACTAGAGTCAAAAAATTCCCAATTGGATATTTCCTCCAACCCAAACGGGATACAAATTTTTATTCGAAAATCTGCATTTTTAGGACGATTTTTTTCGGAATCACTCTTATTAATTAATTTGGTTAGAGGTGTGTCGCATGCGATTCCTACGACACAAGGGAAAAGAGGGAAAATGCATTTACTTGCGAAAAAAAAAGATTATCGATAGAGTAAAAAGATAGGGTAAGTTATCTTGGTTTGTCCGATTTAGGGTGTTTTCATGCAAATCGAGTTTTCTTCATGAAAATCACATATAATCAATACGAGTTTGGGTTTGCTGAAAAGCCCCAAGTCTCTAGTTGCTAATACTGCCATAAGGCGTTGGAACTATTTAAATTTTAACGTTTTTCAACGATTTTCCTCAAAGAAAAATCATGATCATGGTTCGACCAAAAAATGATCATGGTTTGTCCGGTTTTAGAAATCACCATTTTCGAATGAAAAAATTCGAATTTTCAAGTAGATTTTGCTTTTATCAATGTTTGAGTTAACTGTCATCATATTGATCCATTAATAATTCAGGCTTTTCTCAGAATATTGCCTATTATCGGGCATTTCAAAAGTGTTCACCTCAACCCACTCAACACAGAGAAATTTCATTTCTGCTATGCGCGAATGACACAATTAACAAACTGTAGCGCACCATGCGGTTGTCATAGAAATTATGTGGACACAACAACATTAGCGAATCGGACAACTCATTATCAGAATTGAGGTCATCGAAATGCGTTAATTACATGGTTTAGCTATGTAAATCTGATACAAATGGTGTGCAAGCATGATGTTTACAATATTTGTAAGTGGTACAATCCAGAAGAGATGTAAATACGTGCCAAATAATCATCTGGTGATTGATTAAAAGTCAGCTCAATTGAGGGACGCATTTACTCCAATAGAAGGTGGATTGTATAATCCTTTAAAACATGTGAATCCGTAAAAACATACTATAAAACTACTGTAAATCATGAAAAGGACAAGTTTATTTATATGTTTAAAGACATTCGAATACCTGATTTGACACAGGTGCGCTGAACTAGAGCGTTCAAAAAAGTGGACAAACCATGATCATATTTTCGACTGGACAAACCTAAATCAATTACCTTAGCTGTTAGCTGTCCACATACCACGTGGACAGAAAAAGCACTATTTTAGACACCCCTCTCCCCCTCCGTGGATAAACATGGACATTTCCTATACCCCCCCCCCCCTGTTGCACACGTGGGCAATTCTTAACTCGGATATTTTGTAGCATAAACTGACGTAAACTGGCTGAACTGCTTAAGTTTTGGAGAAAATCAAACAATGAAATCAAGGGCTTGGTTAGTGGAATTGAGTTAGTAGAAATCATCGAAGAAAAGCTGAAGCGAAACAATACCTCAGTGGTATGAAAAATCGATATGGATATCATGACGCTGTTCAAGATACCAAAATGGTGTGTGGTGTTATGTAGTTTTGATTTTTTTTTTTATTAAATCGTTTATTTTTACAGGCTCAGTTACATAAGTTTAAAGGAGCCAAACTCCTATTTGTATAGTTACAAGTATATATACACATTTTTTATTAATTCTAATGTTAATGAAGTAGAGAACCGATTACTCGCGGCTTGCTCGAGTTTAGAAGGGTGACATTTTGTTTCAGGAAAAGGATGGGATATAAGGATATGTTGACAATGTTCACACTCACATTCATCATACTCAATTCTTAAGCCTATCTTATATCTAACATGTATTTACATTTCACCTTACTCTATTGTTAGTAAGAAGGGATTTGATTTCTCGCGAAGGGAAAGGAAAAGGAGAATGTAAGGATATAAGGACAATCACACACGAAGATTGATAGCTTTTAGGAAGACATATATTTGGGACATGTAATCAAGGTCTAAACCAGCTAACACATCTCTCACCGGCACATTGGGCTGCCTTCCTCTAGCCCGAAGAGAGTTTTCTAAATTCGATCTGGCAACAAGATACTCCTCGCACGACCAAACAACGTGTTCGATGTCGTGGTAACCTTGGCCACAAGCACAGATATTGCCATCGGCAAGATTAAAACGAAAGAGTAGCGCGTCTAACGAACAGTGATTGGACATGAGTCGAGAGAAGGTGCGAATAAAGTCCCGACTTAAGTCCAGACTTTTGAACCATGGTTTGAGGCTAACCTTAGGGATAATCGAGTGAAACCACCGGCCCAATTCATCTTCGTTCCATTTACGTTGCCAGTTAGCGATGGTATTTTTACGGACTAAAGAATAAAATTCATTGAAAGCGATTTGACGCTGATAAATATCGCCTTCAATTGCACCTACCTTTGCCAATGAGTCAGCCCTCTCGTTACCCGGAATTGAGCAATGTGAAGGGACCCAGACAAAGGTAATGACATAACAGCGTCTGGATAAAGCACTCAAAATTTCTCGTATTCTCTCAAGGAAGTACGGCGAGTGCTTTTCCGGCCTCACTGAACGGATAGCTTCGACAGAGCTAAGACTATCCGTTACAATGTAATAGTGTTCAACAGGTCGTGAGGCGACGCTGTCCAGCGCCCAATGTATTGCTGCCAATTCAGCAATATACACAGAGCAAGGATTCTGAAGACTGTGGGAGGTGCTAAAAATTTCGTTGAACACTCCAAATCCTGTGGACTCATTCATAGAGGACCCATCAGTAAAGTACATATTATCACAATTGACACGCCCATACTTTGCATTGAAGATCGTAGGAATGATCCCCGATCGATGATAATCTGGAATTCCATGGATTTTCTCCTTCATGAACAGATCAAAATGTACAGAGGAATTGATGTAGTCAGGAAAACAAACACGGTTGGGAGTATACGAAGAAGGATCAACCTGCATGGAGATGAATTCATGATATGAGCTCATGAATCCTGAATGAAAATTTAGCTCGATAAGCTGCTCAAAATTTCCGATCACCAATGGGTTCATAACCTTACACCGGATGAGGAACCGAAGAGATAATAAATTGAAGCGATCTTTTAGTGGGAGTACGCCTGCCAAAACCTCGAGACTCATGGTATGCGTTGAGGGCATACATCCCAACGCAATACGGAGACAAAGATACTGAATTCGCTCGAGTTTAATGAGATGTGTTTTGGCAGCTGATTGAAAACAGAAACTGCCATACTCCATCACTGAGAGAATAGTTGTTCGATACAACATTATAAGATCTTCGGGATGGGCTCCCCACCAGGTGCCGGTAATTGTACGGAGAAAGTTTATTCTTTGTTGGCATTTTTTACTCAGATACCTAATATGGGCCCCCCAAGTACATTTGGAGTCGAACCAGACCCCAAGATACTTGAATGACATAGCATGAGTGATCGGTTTACCCAAAAGTTGAAGCTTTGGTTTTGCTGGTCTATGCTTCCTAGAAAAAACCACCATCTCTGTTTTCTCCGTGGAGAATTCGATCCCTAGCCCAATGGCCCAGGTTGAAAAATTGTTCAAAGTATCTTGTAAGGGTCCTTGCAGTTCGGATTCGTTTGATCCTACGACAGACACCACTCCATCATCTGCAAGTTGTCTTAGACTGCAATTTTGTGTAAGGCAATTGTCGATGTCGCTTACATAGAAGTTGTACAAAAGGGGGCTTAAACATGAGCCCTGGGGGAGGCCCATGTAAGAGACCCGACTTACTGCCGAATCTCCGTGAGAAAAGTTCAAATGTTTCTCACAAAGCAAGTTATATAACATATTATTCAATAGAGGCGGCAGACCCCGAGAGTGTAATTTGTCTGACAAAACCTCTATTGAAACAGAATCGAAGGCCCCCTTTATGTCCAAGAATACTGAAGCCATTTGTTTTTTTTCGGCGTAAGCCATTTGAATTTCTGAAGAAAGCAACGCAAGACAATCATTCGTCCCCTTGCCCATGCGGAACCCATATTGTGTATCTGAGAGTAGGCCATTCGTTTCAACCCATCGATCAAGGCGAAACAAGATCATTTTCTCCAACAATTTCCGTATACAAGACAGCATTGCTATTGGGCGGTACGAATTGAAGTCGGACGCGGGTTTTCCGGGCTTTTGAATAGCTATAATTCGCACTTGTCTCCAATCATCTGGAACAATATTATGCTCCAGAAACCGATTAAAAAATTCAACAAGCGATGTTTCGCCACATCAGGGAGATTTTTTAACAAGTTGAACTTAATTCTATCCGTTCCTGGAGCAGAATTGTTACATGAAAGGAGAGCAAGAGAGAATTCTACCATCGAAAACTCGGAATCAAGATCGCACCTATCTTGTGGTATATCTCGAACAATTCTTTGCACGGGAGCGAAATCGGGACAAACCTTTCGCGCAAAATTAAAAATCCATCGATGTGAATATTCTTCGCTTTCATTCGTTGAAGAGCGATTTCTCATGTTTCGAGCCACTTTCCATAATTTTTTCATTGACGTTTCTCGTGACAAACCTCCCACGAAATTTCGCCAATAAGCACGTTTTTTCCCTTTGATCAAATTTTTGAACTGATTTTCAAGGTGCAAATACGTTTGAAAATTCTCAATGGTTCCACGTTTACGAAAAGCTTTAAATGCATTCGATTTATCCTGATAAAGCTTGGAACATTGGCTATCCCACCATGGATTGGGAGGCCTTTGACGAAAAGTGGAGCCTGGGATGGGTTTCGTTTGAGCGCGAACCGCGCTGTCATATATCAAACGAGAAAGGAAGTTATACTCATCCAATGGAGGCAAACCATCTCTGGAATTGATGGCTAGAGCAATTGCGTCCGCATATTTTTTCCAGTCAATGTGTCTTGTGAGGTCATATGCCATGTTTATAGATTCAGAAGAATTCGAACCAATGGTGATGGAAATTTTGATTGGCAAGTGGTCACTGCCGTTGGGGTCCTGGATTACATTCCACTTGCAATCTAACGATAGTGAATTCGAGCAAAGCGAGAGGTCAAGAGCACTTGGGTTAGCAGGAGGTTTAGGTACACGTGTTGTTTCCCCAGTGTTCAAAACGGTCATATTGAAGCTGTTACAAAGGTCATATATCAACAATGAACGAATGTCGTCGTACTGTTCCCCCCAGGCAGTTCCGTGAGAGTTGAAGTCTCCCAAGATCAATCGTGGCTCAGGAAGGAGTGAGCACATGTCAACAAGTTGATTGCGGCTAACCGCAGCTCTCGGAGGCCAATACAAGCTGACAATACAGAGGTCTTTGCCTCTGATGTTTGCATGACAAGCAACAGCTTCGATCCCTCCAATAGGTGGAAGGTCAATTCGAAAAAATGAGTGGCACTTATTGATACCCAATAGCACCCCTCCGTATCTGTCATCACGGTCCAAGCGTATGATATTAAAATTGTGGAAAGAGAGATCATCTCGCGAAGAAAGCCAAGTTTCGGACAGAGCAAAAACATCACAATTGAACTTATGAATTAAAAATTTGAATGTATCCAATTTAGGGATAAGACTACGACAATTCCACTGTAAAACAGTGATATCTCCGACCTCTCTATTTAAATTAGACATCAAGAGAGATAATCATTGCAAGGAGGGGCCATGTTTGCATCAATTGTTGCAAAATTGTCTTTAATACTGGAAGCATTGAAATGACAATGGTTCTGATGGAGTCGGAAACATTAAAACACCTGAAGATTTGGTCCAAAAGGTCAGACAACTTTATAAATCCCGATTGGGAAGTTGAACTGGACGGAAAAACAGGGACAGTTGGGGTTTTTGATGTCCCCTCGAGTGCTGGGCCATTCGAAGGTGAATTATTCCCACGGAAACCAGGAGGAACCTGATTTTGCTTGTCCGCTGCACTCGATTTTTTAGGCATGCTAACAGGGGATATCACCGGAGGGGCTTGTCCTTGAACTTTGGGAGTGGTCACATTTTTGCGCCGGGGATTCCCTTGGAAAATGAACGGTGTGCCCCCGTTAGCTGTGTCCGCTTCTATTTCGTCAACGGGCAACGTGGCGAAGACATTTTGTGTGTTGATTGGTTGTTGTTGTTGGGCCAGTGGCGAAGCGCCCTTTAAAATATCCGCAAAAGTGCGTTTCGAGCGTTCCTTCAAAGAGCGCTTCTGTTTCTCCCAGCGACTCTTGTAAGTTTCACAAACTGAGAGCTCGTGTGGGGATCCCCCGCAATATGGACATTTATGCTCAGTCGCACTGCAGGATTTCCCCTCATGTTGCTCTCCGCAAGTGGCACAGCGCTCCTTGTTGGCACAATAATCTGAAGTGTGACCAACTGACTTGCATTTTTGGCAAGTCATGGGCTTTGGCACGAAGAGTCGCACAGGCAATCTCAATTTGCCCACCATGACGTAGTCAGGTAGAGCGGAACCAGCAAAAGTTACTCGAAACGAGTCTGACGGCGTGAATTTAGTTTTTCCCTCTTCTTGGGATACTTTTCCTAGTTGGCGGCTGTCCAAAATTTTAACACCCACCAACGGGAGTCTTTTAAATTTACCAACTCCTTCTTTTATCATTTCGCACGTCAGACCAGTTTCAGTTACCACCCCCGAGATTTCTACGTCATGGGAGGGCACGTAGACGCGATACTCTAGGGAGAATCTCTCGTCGATCACAATTGCATTCGCGTGTTTCCGATCACTCACGACAACACGCAGTTTGTTCGGTCTAACCTTAGAGATTTCGACCACGGAGGAATATAATCTTGCCAGATCTTTCGAAACCTGAATGACATTAATTGCCTTTCCTTTTGGTTTAGGCCGGAAAAAAACAACCCATGGACCAGCTCCAAGTGCATCGTCTGGATAGACCTTGACACGAGGAGAGGAAACAACTGAGGGGGAGGACGAGGTCGATTGTTGAACGGGAGCGGTATCAGTAGGGCTGGGAGGCAAGTTCGGTAGTAGAGCGGAAGCGGGAGCGGGAGATTGAGGGGGCGAAGAGGAAAAGTTTGCCAATTTTCTTAAGGGGGGCTTGTTAAGGTAGATTACCTCTTTCTCTGAAGAGACATCTTCTGAGGGGGGAACGCGTTTAAGCGACTTCCCAGCCCCCGTTGTAGCTAGTGAGGAGGAAACAGTAGTTTCAATCTCCATGTCAACATGACCTTCTGCCATTACGGCAGATATAAAATAATATAATTCTTATTTTTTTTGTATTTCTAAACCTAATATATATTATACCTAAATCGCACACCAATGCGAATGAAATGAAGCGGTGTCTCAATCGAACCGCGTGGCAATCGCTCGGCACAGATGCAACGGTATATCGCACCACAACACGATGATGGAATCGATGACGATGATACGGCACACGCACCGCGTCCGCCGTGGAGGACTTCTTCCTCACGCTGGTAGTGATTGCTGCTCTCCTCACTCGCGCAATAAAGAGAACCCCGTTAGGGCGAAATAACTTCACCAGCCACGAACTGATAACGGTATAATCTCCACTTTATAATAGACGCGAACAAATTTGCGACCGATGTCTTCGGACTGCGCGAGCTGAATGTAGTTTTGATTTGATCAACACCTATATTGCTCAAACTAATAAACTAATAGATTATGTACAGTTTGAAATATTTTTTTTACATTTCAAATGTGACTTATTTCAAGAAAAAATGTAACCTTTCAACGTTAAAGTGAAATTTATATGGTGAGGTAAAAACGTGTTTTTTTTTAAATCTTTGCTTGAATTTTCACCAGCGGATTTAAGAAAGATAGAAGTTGGGTGTCAAAGAACAAATTGTAGAGCGAATAGAGAGCTTTAATTTGATTGATAGAAACGATCAAGTTTAATATGAATTTTTAGGATAAAATTAATAATAATCCATTGAAAATTCCTAACATTCAAGTTTTCACTTCCGAATGGATTTAATCCACTAATTTTGATGTTTCACAATTATATCCTGTACTAAATTTTCTCAACAACAGAATCGTCTTCCGTAGTGTACTTTTGAATGTAGAGCTAGTTCGAGGCAACAGAGTCGGAAACAAAAAAAGTTCTATAACTCTGTCACTGTTGGTATTCGAACATATGCGTAGAAGGATTTTTTTCATCAAATCCTGAGAGATTCTGGGTAAATTTGAAGTCAGAAAGGTGTTTGTTTATTTTCGTCAGAAGACTGCGCAACGTGCTTTTTATGATATCCAATGAATCGAAATTCTTGTCCTTTGATTATCTTTTTCACCGCCCCGAACAAATGATAATCTGAAGATGCAATATCTGAAACAAAGAAATACTTTCTCCTGGTGGAGACAGGCTTCGAGGATAGCTAACAGAGGTCATTTGGTTAGCTCAAAGATTTTTTTTCACTCAACATTGTTATGAATGCTTAGATTTTGCATCACCAGTCACGATTTGCTTCAAAACTGTGAGTTTGGAAATACGAGATGACGGAAATACGATCCGTTGAATGTTTTCTGCTGAAATATTTTCATTTTGTGTTTGCACCTCATTTTTAGTCCATTAAAGCGTTATCAGTGATTTTCGTTATTTGCGGTGACCTTGCCAGACTTTCACGGATAATCGGGGTTCCACTGTATTTGTAATGAAGCTGCTTGTATATCATTAGCAGGGCCTTACAATTTCACAATAGTGTTATTCTCTCTTCACGCTCAATCAAGAAAATATCACTTCAGCTTCGTACAGTCTCGTTTCATTTCACGTTCATTTCCTTCATCTATCATACTGAAGCAGAATTATCAAATCGTCAAACGAAAATGAAAGGTTCTTATATCGAATGAAAATGTCTTATTTCGAATGAAAATTTCATTCGTGCTCGAATCGTATTCACCAAAAGTAATGAAAATGACTAGATGATAGAATATGCAGTCTGCCAGCAGGCGTAATCATTTATCGGATCTGGTTGTAAGACTAATATACCCTCAAATGTCCCTTTTAATTCCACTAATCTAAAATCTAATTTTGAGAAATGAAATCGAATGATACTTTCAAGCCCATTTAAATGAAGATAAATAGGGCAGTTTCAATCGTCGTGTAAAAGCCTCTGCTTCAAAGGAAACGACAGCAAAACGAAAAACGAAATAGAAGCATCGATGTTTCAGTATGCGTAGTGAATACACACAATCGAAATTTGAAAAATTGGCTGAAGAGAAAGGAAGAAGTAAAATATCATTTTCATCTTTTAGTTTCGAAATTGTCGAGCCCTGATCATTGGTGACGGCATGAACTTTCGAGCAACGCAATTCGCGTTGACGGCGGAATGGTGTCGACATCTGGATACGTCATTAGTTTGTATGAGGCCAACTATTTTTTATCAGATTAGTCAGCCCTAAGGCAGTTTAAAATTGCTGAAATTTGTATGAATTTTTTACCTTATTTACGTTATTTACCTACTAGAAGTACGTTGTTTAATCCCTAATTTAAACTATTTTCTATAAATTTTCAGATAATCTCACCAAAACTTACCATTATAATATAAAATTATCTTTAGACACAATTTTTGTATGATATTTTTTCACTACTTGCAAGCAAAAGTGTTTTTCATTTACATAGAATACTAATTTGATTTGGGAAAAATAATTTTCATTCATAATTTTTATTTTAAAAGTGTCTGCAAACCCATATTGTCCTGCCTACTCCCCCATTCCGTAATACGAAGCACAATGCCGTCAACGTGGATAGGAGCGTATTCCAGAACGAAGTAGAGCATCACTGCTAACAACACTCCTCGAGAGATATATTGTGTGTATTCATAAAATAATTTGTTGTTTGTATTCCATTTTCGCGAAGCCTTGAAAGCGAAACGGTTTTTTCATCAAGAGCGGAAGTTGAACCGAAAACCCCATCTAGGAAAACAATGTCTTGTATTTTCCATATTACAACATTCTAACATGCTTTTACGGTGTCTTCATCCTGTCTTTTCGTGGTTATCCTCTTAAACTAATGAAAATGAATCGGTCGCTCTCGGTTGATGTACGTTACTATCAGATTACAAATTTTAACAAAGAAATTCAACGATATGAAAAAAATATGGATTTTCGAAAGGGAAGCACTATAAGACAGCTCAACCTTGATAAATACCGATAAATTTCTCGGAAATGCAGAATAAATTTTATTTATTGTTAAATACAGATGTGAATTTTTTTTACAAATTATGTATTTAACGTGTCCACGTGGACATTATCCATACCCCCTCCCCCCTCACCGTGGACAAGTCTGGACATTTTCGTAACTCCTACCCCTTCTAAAGTTGTCCACGTGGTATGTGGACAGCCCCTTATATTGTGTTAAATAAATTTGTATTACGTTATTAATTTACGATAGGTGAGAAATCTCGAGTGAACGCTCGAACTGCTTGTTTCCGCCAGAAGCGTTTCCTCATGACCGCCTGGATATCCTGGTACCCAGTGAATGACTCCCACAATTTCCTTCTCCTGTGGTAACGCGCAAATCAAAGGAAACATCCCGCTAAATAAACACTTAAGCGGGGATAGAAATTCGGCTGGCCGAGGCAAGTGATACAGTTTCACCAAGGGGAATTCAAGGAGCGGTGTAGAGGTTAATTTCACAAATAACATGCCGCAAAATTTCCGTCCCGAAAGATTGTTGGTTTTTCTTCTGCGTGATACCACTTCCTTCCCTCTGGTCCTCTAGAGGATCGCTTTGTGGCAAAATTTGTAGATCAAAAGTGATCGCTTCCGTAATGAGAGGGCGGTCGAGTGGCTTTGATCCTGTGCCGCTGGGTAAACACGGAACAGCGAACAGGTAGCCGCAAGGACAAGTGTTTTTCTGTTTTCCCCCGAGCGGCAAAACGAGGCCTGGAATGTAAACCACTGCGAGGTGTGAAAGTAATAGCAATAGTATTAAGTACTTGAATGTTGGAGATTAGAGAAATACAATTATCCTTTCCGTAGGAAACCTGGGATTTTTGTTTCTTTTTCAGAATTTCAGATTACTTCTGAATGTTTTTGTGATGACAATTAATTAATGAAAACATTTTCTGGGTATTTGGATCAAAAGGAGCGGACCACCATGGTCGATTAAATTGATTGAGCCATTGGGACCCCATTGGACGCGAGTTAACGGTCAGTCACAGGTATGTTATTAATTCTAATCGTTCTACCAATCGAACTGGATCACCTACACACACTACGCATTCGAGCCCCCTTCATCGATAAAGAGATAAATCAACTTTAGGCCGCGTTCGGTCCATCGAAACAAAAGGATCAAAATCTGTGCCCGTTAACTGCCCTGCCAGGATAGCGGCATCCGAGTCAAAAAAAAAAAAAAAATAAGGGCGGTTGCGGGTCTGAGAAACAGTTTCTATCCGGCTTGAAAGCTTCCAAGGAGTCGCGCCAGCAGAGGGAGAGAGCACCGTAATCATGACCCGGTCATTAGTGTGCGGGACTTGTGGTCTCTCACTCTACGCACATTCCACCGAAACCGAAGGAAGCAGAGAGCGCCCAAAATGTTGCGGTCGTAAATTATGCGGTTATAAAATCTAGCTAATAATATCCCTCTCGCGCGACGGTTATGGGTCCTTTTGTTTGAGAGTTCTTTCTTCTTTTTTTTCTGAAGGAGACCATAAACCACACTTCTGCGGTGGAGTTTTTTTTTCTTCACACACAATGAATCTCAAGTGCAAACACAAGCTGTTTAAAAGAACACGATCTTCGTCTTCCCCTGGGGATGGAAGTTTAAAGATTTGCATAACGGGCTACTTGAGTGGCAAAATTGGTTGTGATTGAATGCAAATCGAATACAGAAAATTGCCAAGGTTGCTTGGCTTCATATGTAATGCCGGCGCTACACGATTCGTCCAACGTTTGACTCGAATGTTGGATTCAAACATTTAACTCAATAGGCCAAATGAATGAAAACAAAATTCAGCTTTAAAGGGTGTGTCACATCAAATTGCATCACGGAAAAAACGCTGTAGAAATTCGCCCAGTAGACCGATCCTTTTGAAAATTTTAGACAGTAAAATAAAAACTATTAAACAACTTTTAGCATTTTTTTTTTATCCATACTTCGAGCCCAAGCCCGTATGCTCGCACCTTCCTCTTTACCCCGTCCATAAGGTTCTGTACAACGTCAGGTTGTAGTTTTTTTTGAATAGAAATCCATTTTCTCTTGAAGTCCGCCTCCGATTTGACAACTTTTGGGTTCTTCCGGAGGGCCTGCTTCATAATCGCCCAATATTTCTCTATTGGGCGAAGCTCCGGCGCGTTGGGCGGGTTCATTTCCTTTGGCACGAAGGTGACCCCGTTGACTTCGTACCACTCCAACACGTCCTTTGAATAGTGGCACGAAGCGAGATCCGGCCAGAAGATGGTCGGGCCCTCGTGCTGCTTCAATAGTGGTAGTAAGCACTTCTGTAGGAACTCCTTAAGGTAAACCTGCCCGTTTACCGTGCCGGTCATCACGAAGGGGGCGCTCCGCTTTCCGCAAGAGCAGATCGCTTGCCACACCATGTACTTTTTGGCAAACTTGGATAGTTTCTGCTTGCGAATCTCCTCCGGAACGCTGAATTTGTCCTCTGCGGAGAAGAACAACAGGCCCGGCAGCTGACGAAAGTCCGCTTTGACGTAGGTTTCGTCGTCCATTACCATGCAATGCGGCTTCATCAGCATTTCGGTGTACAGCTTCCGGGCTCGCGTCTTCCCCACCATGTTTTGCCTTTCGTCGCGGTTAGGAGCCTTCTGAACCTTGTATGTACGCAGGCCCTTCCGCTGCTTGGTCCGCTGGACGAATGAACTTGACAAATACAGCTTATTGGCGACATCCCATGACCTGCTTAACTACGCGCTTGTGATCTTTTTCACTGACGGAGCATCCATTTTTGCCGTTCTTCACCTTCCGGTCGACGGTTAGGTTCTTGAAGTATCGTTTTAGTATTCTGCTGACCGTGGATTGGACGATTCCCAGCATCTAACCGATGTCCCGATGTGACAACTCTGGATTCTCGAAATGAGTGCACAGGATTAATTCACGACGCTCTTTTTCGTTCGACGACATTTTTCCAAATTTACGAAAAATTTACAGTGAAGCATGGCCAACGTGATCTATACACTCTTATCTGATTATAAGCGAAAGCTGAAGATATAATTCCTAAAAATTAAATTTCTACAGCGTTTTTTCCGTGATGCAATTTGATGTGACACACCCTTTACTTTACTTCAATCGAGCAGTCGAGCAGTGAGATTAAGTTTTTACTACGTTTGGTATGAATAAAAGTAACAACTAATTATTTACATTTTGAAAATGGATGTTTGGCTGATTTCGTATGAATAAAACAGCATTTATCAGTCTTTACTTCGTAATTATCAAGTGTGCTCATGAGCATACTTTGGATCTGAAAACACATTCATTCTTTTTGATGTCATATCCGATTTATGTTTAATGCTGCTTTCTTGCGCTTAAAGGTCAACAAGTTAAACAATCTGCACTGATGGCATTGAGTTTCGTTTACTAGTTTAGGGGAGCGTCAAAAAATTGATTGATTTTCAGGCGGAATGAATACGTAAAATTTAAATTATGAATGAAAAATTACCTTTCCGTACCAAAATTAGCATTCTGTTCAAATGAAAAACACTTTTTTTTTGCAAGTGATGAAAAAAATCTTGAACGAAAATTGATTGTGAAGACAATTTTACATTATAATGAAAAGTTTCAGTAACAATGTTGGAAATGTATAGACAAAGGATTAAATAAAAGTCGGAAATATGTGTTTTAAGTAATTAAATAACATGATGTAAAAATTTTCATTCAAATTTTAACATTTGAAAGCTGGCTTCGTGTCTTCTAATCTGATAGGTATTACACTAGCGAGATTGGGACCCAAAAAATGGTCCCTAATTGAAAGTCGCCACCAGAAGTCGACACTATTCCTTTGTCATCGCGAATCCACTCTTTGACCCAACGTTTTGAAAACAAACCTAAACAATCAGTTGACAGATGTTTGACAAAGAAAAACTATGTTCGAATTCGAACATGCGTTAAAATGAAATTAGTGAAGTAAACTTTTATTCATACGGATTCAAGTAAATACTAGGAAAGCGGGTATTCTGGTTAGTGTTAAATGTACGAATAATGATCATTACACTGTTGACAGCTGGATGCGTAGATGCTGTCTGAAAATCGGTACCTTGGTATTGGTTCTGAAGCAACGGGATGTTGCAGAACGAATTGCAATATATATTTTGAAACTTTAGGCAAATACCTAAAGCGTCACATAGGGGTTTTCAAAAATCCAACAAAAAAAAATGCCGAAATTGTGGCCATTTTTGTTAAAAAATAGTTATCTATATACAGGGTTTTCCAATTCGGGCTTCCGAAAGTATACAGCCCTGCGCTGACAACCATTTGACATAGCTGTCAACCAAAGCGTCATATCGTTAGTTGAATGTCTGCCATTTTACAATATGGATCGTTTTAGCATCGCACAACGTGTTAATTTTGTTAAATTATACTATAAAAATGATGAAAACCCGGCAAATGTTTTTCGAGCATTACGGACGGATTTTGGTCGTCATGAACGGCCTACAGAGCACACAATCGTTAATGTAGTGCGTAAATTCGAACAAACTGGATCCGTAGCGGATATTGTGAAACCTGTGCATCATCGTAATGTGCGTTTGGCCGATAATATTGCTGCTGTTGCTGCCAGTGTGGAGGATGACCCGAATGTTTCGATTCCACGGCGTGCTCAGCAATTGGGCTTGTCAAACACATCATTGTGGCGAATTTTGCATTTAGACTTGCCCCTACATCGATATAAAGTCCAACTGGTACAAAAATTAGAGCGTGGTGGCCATGGAATGCGTCGGGCATATGTCGATTGTGTGAACGAACAACAGCAGCAAAATGCTGAATTTGCGCATCAAATTTTCTTCAGCGATGAGGCACATTTCGAGCTCGGTGGCTATGTGAACACCCAAAATTTCCGTATATGGGGCTCAGAAAATCCACACGTGATTGTTGAGAGGCCATTGCAACCGCCAAAGTCACTGTTTGGTGCGCCTTATGGTCTGGTGGAGTCATCGGGCCGTATTTCTTTGAAAATGAGGACGGCGAGACGGTAACTGTGAATGGTGAGCGCTATGGCCGCAGGTTAACCGATTTTTTTGACGTAGGACTACGTCTTTCATTTCTATACCGGGGTGTAAAATCAAAGTTTCGAAAACGAAAGCGTTACGCCGGAGACCGAGATTTTGAGCGTTAATAGCTCCTAAACAACTGAACGAAATGGTATGATAAACACTTCATTCGAAAGATAAAATGTCTACGCGTTCTATACTTGTTACTTTTTGATCCAAAAACTTGTTTCAATAGTCTTAAAATTGCTTAAAATTGGCTATTGAAATCACCAATCGGTATATAAGCGAGCGCCGCTCGGAAATCCACTCAGTTCTAATTGAACAGCGATTGGAGCATGTTGTCGCTGTTGTGGTGAAGCTCTTCGTTTATCATGAAAGCGCGGATGAACGGTGTCACCAAGAGCCTGTTTGTGCACCTTAGGCCAGACATGAATCCATCAAGAGGAGAGTGATGCCACAAACGGTTCCCCGGGAAGATCTTGAAGCAGCCGCTACACACACACATACACGCGCGGAATTCTTTCCGTTTGGATGCCATTCAGCATCGAGAAAGATCCGGAAAATAATCTACCATTTCCTCTGGGAATTTGAAAATACATTCATGTGAAAGAGTTTATTTGAATGTTTTCTATCCATGTAACACTGTGACCAAATATGTTTCAATCAAGTGGGCTTCCAGTATCGAGGAAAATGTGGAAATATCTAATCGTTACTGAAAATAATCTGCCAGTTCCTCTGGGAATTTAAAAATACATTCATGTGAAAGAGTTTATTTTAATGTTTTCTATCCATGTAACACTGTGATCAAATACATTTGGTTTTGTGATTTTTCAATCAATCGCAATTAACAGGATAGCTTCTGAAGATTTTTTTTTTTTTTATTTCTGTATTATAGTGACTTTCAACACATTTGGCTGGTTCGTCACTTTTACCTTCCATTTCGGAAGAATGTCGGGAGTGAGAATTGAACTCGTGACCCTTAGCGTGAGAGGTATGGATGTTACCGCTACGCCAGATCGCCTCCGCACTTCTGAAGATTATTCTTCCCCATCAGTAGGATATTTTCGTATCCAATATTGGATGCATAAAACCATGTACCTCCAACGTAACGCTCTCGTTTTCGAAGTCCCCCAAATATTCATTTATTCATTCATTCAGAATGGATTCAGATTCAACTTCAAACAAAGGATCACTGAATCAACGATAGTCCTACGTCACCATTGCGGTTATACCATAGATATAACCCACTTTCTGTTTTTTGCCACAAATTGAAGATATGGATGCGGCTGACATGTGGTTTCAGCAGGACGGCGCCACGTGCCACACAACACAACCGAACATAGCCATATTACGAACGAAATTTGAGGGACGCATAATTTCGCGCTAGACTATTTTTGTGGGGTTATGCGAAAGACCGTGTCTATGCCAACTCTTCGCAAACTCTTGAACATTTGAAAGACAACATTCGTGAAGTTATGACCGAGATACCGCCCGATATGTGCCGAAAAGTCATCGAAAATTACCTGTTCCGGATCAAGGTGTGCGAGGAAGCCCTAGGTGGACATTTGAATGATGTTGTATTTCACACATAATGGCATAAACCAAACTTTAATTTGAAATAAAAGTTTCATCGAAATTCGAATTCTAAGTGTGTTTTATTTCAATTTACTTTCGGAATTTAAAGTTGGAAAACCCTGTATATAAAAATGGATTTCTGTCTGTCTGTCTGTCTGTCTGATTCTTATGGACTCGGAAACTACTGAACCGATTAACGTGAAAATTGGTATGTAGGGGTTGTAGGCGGATGTGTTGATAAGAGCAGAACTCGAAGAAGGAATTTAACCATTTAGGGCTGTATTTATTCTATCATATTTTTTGTATAAAACATTTATTTTATGTAACGGAGAAACATGTTATTTGCAAGTGGTAGAAAAATCTTGAACGAGAATTGTGTCTGAAAATGATCTGATATTATAATGATGAGTTTTGTTAGAAATACAAGTCGGACTCGATTATCCGGGGTATTGATTTTTTTTTACTCCGGATAATCGAGTCCAAACAATTTTTTTTCTTTATTGGTTTTTTTGCATGTATTTTTGGTTTTTTGAAAATAAAAGAGGAATTTGATTTTTGATTCATCCCCTCAAGTCAGAAAACACCTTTCTCACATGAAAAAAATTAATTTATCCAGATTCTCTCAGGAGGTGATAGACGATCATATTTGATGAAAAAAATCCTCCTACGCATATGTTCGAATTTCAACAATGACAGAGTTACAGAACTTTTTTTTGTTTTGGACTCTGTTGCTTCATACTGGCTCTACATTAAAAAGTACGCTACGGAGGACGATTTTGATACTTTCATTTGAAAGATGAGAAAATTTAGTACAGGATATAGTAGTGGAACAACTACATTAGTGAATTTTAATAACATTTTGGAAGTAAAACACTTAAAAGATAATAATTTTAATGTGTTATTATTAATTTTATCCTAAAAATTTATATTAAACTAGATTGTTTCTATCAATTAAAATGAAGTTCTTTAACCGATCCACAATTTGTTCTTTGACGCACAACTTCTATCTTTCTTCATTTGGCTGCAATATCGATATAAACAATTCCTGGTGAAAATTCAAGCAAAATCTTCTAAAATCACGACTTTTACCCCACTGTGCATGTAATAGCCACCTAAACTTCACCTTAACGTTGAAAGGTTATATTTCTCCATGAAATAAGCCATATTTGAAATATAAAAAAAATATTTTTTTCCAAACTGAATATAATCGAGTCCAAAATTGTATATAATCGAATCACATATAATCGAGTCTGACCTGTACTGTATTTTATTAGTCAAATAATTTCATTTGATACCAATATTGAGGGCATTGCAAAAAATACATAGTCGACCATTTTGTGGCGGCGACCTTTTCGAATTTATGTTGTTCATAGTGTAGTGTATTCTCCAAGTCAAGCCATTCAGCCATTTTTTAGCGGCGGCCAAATTGAATTTTTCAAGATCATGGAATATGCAGTTTTATAATGACAGTAGAATTAAATGTTCGTTCCAAATTTCAGATCAATCATTCAACAGGAACGGGGTCAATTTTCTATTAACGTGGGAGAACCCAACAAACATTCAAACATGCATAGAAACAGGTCAAGCTGAATGAAACTATTTAAAAAGTAACTAGTTGTTCGGGGACTGCGGCCATCTTGAAATTGGATTTTTCATTATCTGCTATGTTCTACTAGTCGAGAACTTTCTTTCGATACATTTTTGGGCATTTTTCATAAATAACTGTGTTCTACTAGTCAAGCCTTTTCATTTGATACCCATATTGATGGGGTTCTGAGAAAACAGGTAATCCGCTATTTTGTAGTGGCCGCCATCTTAGATTTGCATTTTTCATAAATAAGTGTATTCTACTAGTCAATCCCTTTCATTTGATACCCATATTGATGGGGTTGTGAAAAATATATATGGCATCATTTTGTTGTGGCCACCATTTTGGATTTACATTTTTCATAAATAAATGTGTTCTACTAGCCAAGCTCTTTCATTTGGACTTCGCAGCCTTACAGAACGATTTAAATGTGATAATAACATGGTGTGACAATAATGGTATGCGGGTTAATAGTGACAAATGTAAGGTGATAACCTTCACTCGTGGCACCAATCCGCTCAATTGTCGATACTTGCTGGGGCTTGATCCTGTTGAACGAGTGTAGACAGTGTGTGATCTGGGCGTTAAATTCGATTCCAAGCTTAGTTTTAATGAGCACATAGGTACAATCACCGCCAAAGCATTTTCGGTATTGGGATTCATTCGTCGACATGCCTCTAGCTTCACTGATATTTATGCTCTCAAGACGTTGTATTGCTCGTTGGTACGTAGTATATTGGAATATGCCGCTCCGATTTGGTGTCCGTATCAGGCAACGCAAATTCTCGCGATTGAAAAGGTACAAATTTTTTTATTAGATTTGCTTTGCGGGAGCTACCATGGAGGGATCCAGAGAATCTACCACATTATTCAGATCGATGTCAGCTTATTAGTTTAGAGACTTTGTCTGCCAGACGTACAAATCAGCGACGATTGTTCGTATTCGACTTAGTGCGACTTTGTGGAGGCGATCTGGCGTAGTGGTAACATCCATGCCTCTCACGCTAAAGGTCACGAGTTCAATTCTCACTCCCGACATTCATCCAAAAATGGAAGTAAAAGTGACGAACCAGCCAAATGAGTTGAAAGTCACTATAATACAGATAAAAAAAAAAAATTAGTGCGACTAATATTGATTGTCCCGCCCTGCTCGAACGAATTCCGTTTTACGTTCCTCCCAGACGACTACGTTACTCACCGTTATTGGCTATCCCTTCCCACAGAACTAACTACGGTCATAATAGTCCTTTCGACTTGTGTCTCCGCGTGTTCAATGAAGTAGGTGAAGATTTTGATCTAACAATGTCGAAACATGAATTTATTAGTAGAATTAGGAGATAAAATAAGAAATATTCAATCAGTCTGTGCGAATTAAGTGAAGACGGTGTAAATAAATAAATATTTGATACCCATATTGATGGGGTTCTGATAAAATATAAAATTCGACATTTTGTAGTGGCCGCCATCTTGGATTTGCATTTTTCATAGATAACTGTGTTCAAGCTAGTCAAGCCCTTTCGTTTGTTACCCATATTGATGGGGTGGAACAAAGATCGATTCATCCATACACTGCAACACTGCAAGAAACACCCGGCTGCTGTTCCAATGATAACCCAACAATGATCAATATCAACTGTTTCCGCTGTCCGGTCCGTTGAACAATGGAAGAACAGAAAGAATACCCTCACGCCTAAATGGCTACTACTGTGTAATTTACCATAATGTAATGGAACAGAAAACCTAACGCCTAAATGGCTACTAATACTGTGTTATTTACGATTTATAGAAACATAAACATATGTACATGTACACGATTGAAACCCGGGTCTGTTACAGCTAAAATACTAATGAGCCTAATAAATAAATAAATGGGATAAAAAAAAAATTATATCTTCAATAAGTGGGTGCATGATCTCGCTTTTCATTGCGTCATTTTCACAGCGAATCAAAATGAATTAAATTTGAAACATCAAGGAAAAAAACTGAGAGTTTCATGTCAATCTAACAGGTTCAACAAAGGTCACTTAGTGGCCTGGGTATAGGTTCTCAAATATCAAATAGAGCATTGGAAATTTCATGAAAACAATCTATCTATGTATTGTGCATTATGAATGAGCTGTTTACAGTCTCATGTCTGAAATCGTAGCCCATAATCAGGACTTTCATATGAAATTTGCATTAATGTAATAGCGAATTCAATTCGGTGAACCTCCTGGTACAACAAATTTTGCTGCATAGGTCAAATTATTGGGTTTCCGAACTTCACTCAACAATACATGAACACGTAAATAGAATCACGAAAAAAAAGGGATAGAAAAAAGAAAACGATAAACAAAAAGGAAATATTGTGACTATTGAGGATAGAATTTCAAAAGGAATAGAAGATGAAAAAGGTTTCATAGGTGTGCGGTTTCCGCCACCAAGACACCAGCCATTTTGGAAATGCTTCAGATAGTCGCAGGGAACATGACCGCAGTCCGAATCCGGAAGAGGCCGAGAACTCGTGCTGCTTGATTGGGTTGAGTGATGCAGAGCTGGCACAAACTTCAAAGCCGGCGAAATGTGGGCGACAGAGCTGCGTCGCATAGACACGGTATGTACGAAGGCAGTCAGATAAGTACTTAGCCTACAAAAAAAAAAAACAAAAATTTTGGAAAAGTGGCGATTTATTTCTCATCATAGTCTCCTTTTAACTCGACTCGAATGGGAAATTAAATTAAGTGAATGGGTTAACATCCTTTATTCAGCTCCTGACGAGAAGCGAAAACTGCATCACAACTCTCACTCTTTTGTGATTCACCTGTCAACTAGTAGAGAGCAACTAGCAACGAGGAGCAGGCAGTTATTTTCCAACCGGGAAGCTAATCTAGAGATGAAACGGATATTCGGTAACTATCGGTATCCTTCCTATTCGGCCAATATTTGGTAACCTACCACATACCGGATATTAAAAAAACAACAATTTCTCATGAACAGAAGATAAATCATAACCTGAACTTGTTATGCGTATTAATTCTTTTTTGATTTATTTGATTTATAGTTAAATAAGTGTACCCTCTCTCAGATTACCATCCCTGAAGTTTTTAGTTTTTTAATCTTGAATACAAATAATTGGTTGATGTCCTTTGCATATTGAAATTATGTGGCACAAAATCTGTCCGAAAGGCTATGGTTATCGTAAGAGAAAGTAAATGAAGAGAATCGATCAAAGCAAAAGTAAAAATTGCCGAATAGTGAATAATAAATAATAAGCATTGTACAGAATTTATTGGAATCTTCCAAGATGCCTTCTGATTTGAGAATAACCTCATTATTGAAAATAATTCATTTGAAATAGAGATTTTTTTTATTCTATCAAAACTTTTTCCGGTAGTAAAATGACCTACGGGAGCGTTTTTGAGATCAAATGAATGTTGATTGATAGGGTTAAATGGATTACTATTGACTTGCTTAATAAAACGCTATGTTAATCTACAAAATCATTGAAAAACAGAAAAAACTCTTTCCAATATTGTTATCCACTACACCTATACAGAAAAATATAGAAACATTCATGTTTGAAGCTTCAAAATGATGTAGGTATATTCCATTTTCATGCGTTGGTTTTTCACGAATTTACAGCATTTCTAGAATCACCTAAAAATCGCTTTCGTCGAGTGTAGAATTAACGACATAGTATTGCATACTCGGAACAAGATTTAGAGGCATAATTTTATTTAAAAGAAATTCAAGAACAGAGTTCAAACTGTTTTTGTGTGCTTTTGTAAAGTATGTTTTTGAACTAAAATAAAGTATTTATTTCGTAGTTCGTCCGTTGACTACACGATGCATCGAACCATCGAGCATCCAACATTCGGGGGTGTTCGTAGCATCGTGTAGCGCCGGCTTAAGCAGAAAGAACGAAGCTGTGGAAGCAGCCTACTTCGATTGTTGATTGAGTGAGTTTTACGCCGCAAGTGCAGACCAATCAAGGTGACTATTACAAGGTTGTGCGATGCTTGTGTTTATGTGTGTAATTCCTAAACGATAAATCTAATGTCCTAAACGATATGCATCGCTTTCCAAATGAACTGGTTTGAATTTTACAAATAAAATTGATACTTCAATGACGCTCACAAACGGCCAAACATCTCCCAAAAGACGCACGTGCTACCATATGTTTGATGTTTTTTATATTAGTTTTCGAAAAAGGCTCTCGTCCCTAATTAGGTACCTTTCGCTTCATCACACATTCGCTGTGTTTGCCCTGTATCCTTTCTATCCAGTGGTCATCCAAATGCTATCAGAAAACATTTCGAGTTCGAGCGTTTCAACACGTGCGCTAGATTTGATCTCCCCCGTCTGTTCCGTTTCGAATCTCCTTCTCGAATATCCATTACAGAAAGAAGGATCGGTAAAATATATGGATTCGCACAAAATATCACTTTCATTCGTATCACGGAACGGTAACAAGTGCTAGATCCGACCAAGTTTGAATTCGACTACCGCAGGGCTTTGTGTCCGCAGTGCCGGACTTCCTGGAAACGTCAATGCGAACCACGCACCGATCGATCCGGTCTCATTGGCATGCTCTAGATTGTGATGAGCTATGCTCATCATAACCAGAACTTTATGCGGCGGTTCGTTTGAAGGATTTGCCGATTTTCCGGCTCTGATTAGAGCCCAATTTCTCCGTTGCCAACCTTTTACCGTTCTCTGTATGCGGCTTAAAACAAAGCCGGCGTTCGGCTAATTGGTTGAAGTGATCTGCTCCGGAGATGATCCCGTCTGATAACACTAATCAGCTCTTGATTTCTTGTTCTCTCGTCGTCGATCAGGATGCCGGTGCACAAATGAGCTGTTGTGAACACGCGAGTTTAAAACACTTGTTTTTTGAGTGCGGGTAACAACTTGACGAAATCATTTTGAATCATTTTAAGACACGTTATCTGGATATTATCCGATAACGAGAAGCGAGTGCTACCTTAAACAAATTAAAAGCCAATTTAGCACTACCGAATTTAACCAAAACATGAAATTTAGAACTGGGTGTTGTTGCAAACGAACATAAATTTGGGCTTAATTCAACGTTGGTACACAATGCAGGATCGGTCGGTGTTCTTTTATCCTCAATCGCGTGCCTCTATCCTTTCACAGCAGTTCTGAAATTAATCAATAATACGCCCATAATACGCGCGACGGAATCCGCCTAATTAAACGATAGTTTACTCGAAACGGTATTAATCTTTCTATTCAAGAGCGTATTCATCGTGAAATACTCGTAACGGATTATATCAAAAGCTGACTTCATCCCTTTTGTAGTGGTCCAGCAATCCTTTGACTGTTCCGGTCATTCATAACCGGACAATAGTCGGGCGATGGCACAAAGAACTCATGCCAACACGGTCAGCACGATCTTCCGCAGCAGGGCTTCTCCTCTTTGTGACTTTGAAACAAACCAGTGTCGACGGAACGATCGAAAGGATCGGACGGCGATGGGATTCGGCCTCCTGCGCTGCACTATGTAATTATCATACCTGTTACTCCAATCACCTACCCTGTTGCCGTTGAGAAGAGGAAGATTGTTTGCTCGCAGAATTCGCTTCCAGCGAAAGCGGAAAGGATCCTTAATCATCATTTTCTTGCAATCAAGATCCGAACTCCAGGAACCCCAGGATCAGGATCGGACGGTAGACGTTTTGTTTGTTCTATGACGGTGGTCTGTTGACGCCCTCCATCCCCGAGGAAAGCATTTCTATTGCTATTAATTAGTGCACGCAGAATCTCGCTCTCTGGCCGACGGCACTTTGTAATTAGCGGAGAGAAATTTTGATGGATTGTACGTTTCTCTGATGTTAATGACAGTCAGAGGGCGGCAATTGACAAAATGGAAGCCTTCTTCCGCCCGTTGCTATTTTTTAAAACAGAATCCTTAAAATGTATCAAGTGGAAAAAATCCTCCCGCCGAGCGTAAATCAAAACAGTGTGTCAGACGAATAAAGGATCCGAGAAGTCCGAGATCCCACACAGCCTAACAAAGGAGCGACGCAGCGAAGAAATATTGTTACCGGGTCTATTGTGAACAAATTCACACCTCCGCCTGCTTGGATTGATTCTTTTGTGCGAACCGCGGTGATACCATAAATAATGAGAATGAATGATACTGACCATGGATAATTTTATCGCTTTATTTATCGGCGAGCAGAGGAAGCCTCCTAACCGCGAAATTTGATCGACTCCAGCTTGCTTGATCAATATGGCATTGGAACTTCTAGTGGCGCTTCGAAACATCGAAATAGATGAAATACCTGTGCGAACAGGGTGGTCCGATTCAGCGGCACCCTTGATGCATTTTTATCGACCCCTTCGGAAGGGTGCTGCATAACCACCGTATAAATGAGAATGAATTAATGTCAAATAGCCGCGAGGTGCTTCTCACGAACTTGTTGGTTCGGGAAGAAGATTTATGAGGGGAAATGATTGTTCTGAATACACACACACACACTATGCAGAATTGCCTCGAGTGCAATATAATAGCATTTGTTAATCCGTAATAATGCAATTTCATGAACAAACAAAATTTAATTAATTGCCAAAGTGGATCAATATTTGATTAAATTTTCACGATTAAACCTCTGGCTTATGTTTTCGAATCGTCGATAAACAAACTCATATATCATAACGAGGTGTATAATTTGGCGCTAGCAGAATCACCTCATCGGGAGCGCAGAGCAAAAAAAAAACTTTATTACGTGCGCAGCATCAATAACCATAACCCGCTAAGCAGTCGCACTGGATAATCCCTGCTATTTTCAGCGTTGCGTCTCTCTCACAGAAACCTTCAATCAACCATGCATCAAATCACTATCATCAATCCGCGGCCAAAGCGATCCCCACCAATTTCAGGGCAATCCTTTTCCTCCTCGCCACGAATCCATTCCTTTTAATTCACCTGAAATTCGTTTATTTGTTTTCCCATCCTCCTTCCGCGAAAGTTGTTTGCTTTGTGGACTCTTTCGGGAGGTTCATTCAGTGATTTTGTTGTTGTTGTTGTAGTTCGTCAAAATTTAATAAAGTTATCGTAAACCATTTATCGGAGGTGGCCCGTCTGTAACCGAGCGAATCAGGCACCCTAAATTTGTTACCTCGAACAGTCCTGAAGCTGTCGAAGTTGCCGCCAAGTTTCACGCCGGAGAAAATTGCCTCTTGCGCTTCTGGATCATCTTTGATTGATGAAGGAGACGATCAGAATGGTGGTTTATGGGTAGCTTACGAATCGTGCCAATCAATATTGGTTACGCGAGTCAGGAATCTGGTTGATTTTTCTCACAACTCGCTCACTCAAACAAACTCGTTTCCGTTGTCAGTCCGACTTTTCCGCCGAAACCCAACCGAGAAGGATGTGAAATTCCACCGTACAATACCGTACAATTTCGAAAGATCACTGCTCGCGTCAATCAAGTTGGCCGTGAGAAAATTGCAGTCGTCTGCCGAATTTGAACAGAAAAAAAAGAGGAAACGCACCCAGTCACAAAATTGTTTCGGACTTCTTCAGCAGAGAATTTCGATATCAAATTATTGCCTCCATGGGTTTAATGGATCAGTACGAGGATCACCGTGAGAGAGGGGTATACAAATTAGTGTAAACGCGATCATTCAGAGGTAGTCCAAATTGGAGCTTCTTTGGCAGCCAGGAACGATCGAAGAACGGAGAAGGAAAAAAAAAATACGAAAATACGGCGGATCTTGATCGACGCACTTAAATTCAATCCGCTTCCTTCGCGAAAGCACGAAACGGACGTGGACGGGAGAAAATTCGGGCATCCAACTTCCTCTAATTTGCGCAGTCAGACTGTTGACCGCGATGGATGAACTTTCGAAGTGTCTCGGACCCGCAGGTGTGAACTCCGGCTCAGGGATAGCATTCTCATGCCAACCGCAAATAGTTCTGCGATTTTCCGGAATGACAATTGCTTGCTCGAAGACCAACGACCCGTGCCTAAACATATGTTCAACTTCTATCACACGAAGAACCTCTTCCACACAGTCATCTTTCCGTCGATCGTCCTTAATACATATAAAATTGTGCTCATGAAAAAGAAAAAGTAGCAAGGATCGTCCCAACTGACTATATTTTCTCGTTGTACGTTTTACGTTTTCGTACGTTGTTCCGCTCCTCGAAATGACTTTAAGAAAAGTTTGGTTGGCTGGTCCTTCCGTCCCATATGTTGCCGCTAAGCCAAGAAAGCCACCATCAGGAAAAATAATTTGCCTTTGGCCTTTGTCCATGTCCTAATGGTCGTGCTGTGCTTGCACACGTGTGCCTGACTCTCTGCGGCAATCGACTTTCATGTTTATATAGAGCAGCATGAGGAGATAATTGTTGTACGTATTATATGTTTGTATGTATTCACCACTAGCCATCAAGCCAGTCAGAGCAGCCATTTGATCCTGAGGGCGAGCTGGACGTAAGTGTGCCTGACACGCGCACACTGATCGACGAGGAGCGCGCCCAACCCAAGGGTATGCTTTGCAAATTTATTTAATTGTGCATATCATCCAGTGTATAAAAATGTTGTTATTTTGGATCGAGCGCATCTGGCTTTGATTGTAGAAAAAAAAAGAAACTTGTTCTGGAGTTGATTTAGATTAAATCAACAGTGTCAAAACAATTTATTACTTAAATATTTTGCTGGTTCATCGGATTTCTACTATTAGAAGTTTGCCCACAACCAGGCTCTATTGGACTGACTCCAAAGTGGCCAAAAGTTTCATGAGAGAACGGCTCGAAGAGATGCCCCAAGCAAGTTCAAATATATTTTTTCCGGGAAGGGCCTTGCTAGGTGAGGAAGTCAAAAGTGCCCCGAAACCAAATCACCAGCTCTATGGAAAAATACCAAATAAGATATTTTGACTATGACGCGTAGCATTTTGTACTTCTGGTACCATTCGCGATTTAACGCTCCTCTAATTTACTCCAAAATTTGAAAAATCGGCTAAACGTATCGATATGAAACGTTCGCAGATTTTTAGGGAATAGTCTAGGCTAAAAATTTTCCTGCAAACATTAGAACTTACTGCCATATTTGCAAAATTAGAGCAGATTTATATAGCACTATAAAAATACTGTTGTTGGAACTTTTTGAAATCGTTGCAAAAAATTCAAATAATTTGTTTTCGTCACAGTAACAAATTACCCTTGTACATAACTTATTGGAGTTCTCAAAACTGCCTTTCGGTTTGTGGTGCGATGATTAATTATCGAATAATTCAACATCAAAGACGAAGGGGAAATTTTTTATTCAAACTGAAATATCTCTGTATGGAAAGGTCTCTGTAATGGAAAGATCCGAATTTCTAAGGACCAAATGAACGCTGCTTCTTCGCATAGTTACGGAAATTCAAAAATCTTTTAAATTTTCCGACTTCGCACTTCGCAGAATCACAAATAACTAAAACCACATACGAACATATTTAAATATAAATTAACTAGATACTAGGTCTCAAAATATAAAAATAATAATGTAATTATACAAATAAATTTTTTTCGTATCGCGCAACACTGATAAAATTCTTTAAAAAATCACACGCATCTAGAAAAGGCGTAGGAACCCATTTAAATACGAACTAGAGTAGCACTCAATGTCCTGGAAAAAAGATAATGAAGATGGTAGAGTTTCAAGCGACATAGCATGCGCTGCCATAACTATTTCTCAAATTGTGACGTCAGTCGTTGTGTTTATCTTCGATTGCCCACCGCATTCATGTGAAAATGCTATTTTCAGGAAGTAATTTATCAATTAAAAACGTACATTTTTTTAGAGTTCCCGCTGAAAATGAGGCTAATGTGATAGCGTGCAGTGATTATTTGTGAAATCTCGTCGAAAAAGACGGATAAAAGTGATATTTCCATGTGCTATTTTCACTCCCCCACGTTCATAAAAACAGACGAAGTTTCATTATTTTTACGTTATGAAGTGTATGTTTCGAAGGCTCTCAGTGTCGGTGTGTATGTTGTGAGAGAAGAATCGCCAATTAGTCAAACTTTCATCAAAAATGTTACTGATTTCAAGAACTAAGCATACGATTGCTCTCTGGACCTTTTTACCACATAAATAATCGAATTAAGCCACGATACAATTGTCGTCTGTTAAGAAACACTTCCTTACCCAGCCAGGCCCTTTGCCAAAAAATCTCCTGATCAAATCTTCAAATTCATAAGCGGACCTTACACGGTCAAATTTATTGACAATATGATGACATTTGAGAGCATAATGACAGCTGAACATGGCCGACAACGCAGAAATCCGGATTTTCTGATTTTCGGGCATCAATATCGTGACATTTCATATGGATGCATGATGTTGACGTTTTACCTCACGGACTTCCAGACTGAGTTGCCAGATTTGCAAGCGGACATTTAATGTTTGTTAGTCTTTTTTGCGATTGCAATTAAAATTTATAAACTTCTGAAATTGTAGGAATCATAAATGAAAGCTTTTGGTTTGGAAAACTGATATAGTAATTTACATTTAATGCGACATGCCGGAGAATCACTCAGTGTCGCATTGGAGGTGATTTGACCTGTAATTGGACATTGAAGATGAGAGTGGTACAGCGTCGACGTCTGGCGGCGAATGTCAATGTGGGGCCCTAACTCGATGTTCACAAAAATTTCTAACTAAACGTGTCGCATACAGGTCTGTCCAATTAGAAAAATGTCGCATTAAATGTAAATTACTGTACCTAAAATAGCAAAATACAGTACTTTTCGCGATACAAATCAAAACCTCAAAGTAACTGACAACGTGATGGTGAGAGAGTGAATGAAAATTAACAACGTCTTAGGAATGTTTTTAACATTGAACTCGGTCATTCTTTGCGCTAGCGAGCGGGGCAGCCACTTTAGTCTAAGTTGTGTGTTTCTTCACACTCCGCTATAAAATTTGGAGAATGAGAAGATCTGGGAGAATCACAGGTGAAAAACATCACGTGTTAATTCAAGTTACAGTAGAATCCCGATTATCCGTGAATAGTCGGGATGATTTTTAAACATAGAAACTATTTTTTATCAATACAGATACAGATAATCGGGGTACAGATACAGATACAGATAATCGGGGTTCTACTGTCATAGTCTTATTTATCGAATAAAAACATTTGCTTGCAGATAATATAATCTATGTATATAAAAATGGAGTGATGTCTGTCTGTCTGTCTGATTCTTATAGACTCGGAAACTACTGAACCGATCGACATGAAAATTGGTATATAGGGGTTTTTGGGGCCGGGGAAGCTTTTCATGATATTTTGAGACCCTTCCCCCCTCTCTAAGGGGGGGCTGCCATACAAATGAAACACAAATTTCTGCATTACTCGGAAATTAACCAAGCAAACAAAACCAAAGTTGGCATGTGAAAGTTTTAGGGTGCAATAAATGTTTCTATGATGGTTAGACAGTCCTTCCCCCACTCAAAGGGGGGGCTGCCATACAAATGAAACACAAATTTCTGCATTACTCGAGAATTAATCAAGCAAATGAAACCAAATTTGGCATGTGGAGGTTTTAGGATGCAATAAATGTTTCTATGGTGATAAAATACTCCTTCCCCCTCTCTTAGAGGGGGCTGCCATACAAATGAAACACAATTTTTTGCATTACTCGGAAATTAATCAATCAAACGAAACCAAAGTTGGCATGTGAAAGTTTTAGGGTGCAATAAATGTTTCTATGACGGTTAGACAGTCCTTCCCCCACTCAAAGGGGGGGCTGCCATACAAATGAAACACAAATTTCTGCATTACTCGAGAATTAATCAAGCAAATGAAACCAAATTTAGCATGTGGAGGTTTTAGGATGCAATAAATGTTTCTATGGTGTTAAGATACTCCTTCCCCCTCTCTTAGAGGGGGCTGCCGTACAAATGAAACACAAATTTTTGCATTACCCGAGAATTAATCAAGCAAATTAAACCAAATTAGGCATATGGAAACTTTAGGGTGCAATGAATGTTTCTATGGTGGTTAGATACCCCTCCCCCCTCTCTTAGGGGTGGCTGCCATACAAATAAACCACAAATTTCTGCATTACTCGAGAATTAATCAAGTAAATGGGTGGGACGAAGTTTGCCGGGTTAGCTAGTTTGCATATATTTTCACAATCTAAAATAATTTGGCATCCCTGAAACTGAAAGGATCAGTCTGTATTTGTGAGGCGAGTATTATGATGTGTTTTTGAGAGGGAAAAACGAGTTTTAAAGTGTAAATTATGAATGTAAATTAACTTTTCCAAATCAAATTAGTATTCTATGTGAATGCAAATCACTTTTTTTCTGCAAGTGGTGAGAAAATCCCATACAAAAATTGTATCTGAAACTGACGTTTTCTTGAATAAATTTTAGTAGGAATATCTGAAAATTCATAGAAAATAGGTTAAGTTAGAGTTAGGACTACGCGCTTCAACTAATTAAATAATACCAAGTAGATATTTTCATTCAAATTTTACCAATTGAAAATTGCAATTTAGCCTTCTAATCTGATGGAGAATAGTTTGGATCCCAAACTCAAATGTCACCACTAGCCATCGCGGATATTTTCGTTGTCTCGGGTTGAGGGCGATATTGACCGTGTAAGGTGGCAAAATATTGATTGAGGTTAGATCGGATGTCGAAAGCCTAGCTGTCACGATATTGAAGACACTTATTGTCAATCAGTTTGATCGTGTAAGGTGCCCAATAGTCTGATTTGAAACGAGGCAATGTTCGCGCCCGGAAATCCATCGTAGCAGCCCGAGATGGAAAATATAAGGTGGAGAAATTTTTAACATAAACAAAATCTGTGGCGTCACAGATTTTATTTATAATACGCTACTTTTCTTATAACAATCAAATACACAGGAAAAACATTGTTATCAAAAGTAAAAATAATTGAATAAACATTTACGAACTAAATTTTTAAATAATTTAATACTAGCGTTCAAAATCATAAGGGGCCAACTGGCATTTTGGTTGGAACTGAAATTTCATTATTATTGAAGTGCTCTAAACTCTATTACATTTCAATTTTACTTCTCGTCAAATGTTAAGTTATAATGATTCTTAACGCTAGAATTATATTACAGGGCGGACTCGTTTATATGCAGTTTCCGATATATTTTCACTGTATATAATCGAGTCCATTTTTTTTATTTGCTCTTTATGCTATATACTATGCTATATACTAGCTGGCCCTGCAAACTTCGTTTCACCCAGAATGATTTTTTGATATAAATACTATCAAACATTCACGTTTTCTTACATGATATAGAATGATACAGAAAATATAATAAAATGATGACATCTGAATCTGGCGATTCCTGGCTCGAGTTTCACCCTCACCCCTTTGCTTGATTAGTCCTCGAGTTATGCAGAAATTTGTGTTTCATTTGTATGGCAGCCCCCCTTAGAGAGGGGGGAGGGAAGTCGTATCACAACGAAAACATTTCTTGTCCCCTAAAACCTCCACATGCCAAATTTGGTTTCGTTTGCTTGCTTGCCCTTTAGAGAGCGGGGAGTTGTCTCGAGCCACCGTAGAAACATTTATTGCCACCGTAGAAACATTTATTGCCCCCGTAAACCTTCGCATGCCAAATTTGGTTCTCCCCTTAGAGAGGGAGGAGGGGTCTCAAACTATCACAAAAACCTTCTCCGGCCCCAAAAATCCTCCATGGTAGATGTCACAATCAATATTCGGGATGTGTTCGCGCACTTAATTTGTTTTTCGCGCGAAATTTGATACAGATTCTTTGATCCATTTTTGCATTAGGAAAAAATCGAAGATGAACCAAAACACGTGCAAGAAAAGCAGCCACCCAATGATTCGTCAAATGTTAAAATATTAATCAAAACGAACGCGAGCGCCGAAGATGTGCAACCGGATGTAATTTTTCGGTAGTGAAATTTGAGTTTTTATTCTTGAACGAGGTTTCAAATCCTTTTCCGTTGTTCTACAGTTGGTCACCTTGATTGTTAGCCGGGATTCGAGTTGAGTTAAGTTGAAGCAATAAATTAATAGAAATAGTCTCCTTAAAAAATGTATGCTGTTGTGATAAGACGCATTGGATAGACTAAGTCCGGCATGATTTCCAGTTAGTTGAAGGTTATTGGGACATATTTTCCATCTATTGCAGATGCCTCGCAGCTCCTTAGGAAATCGAATTGTGAGAATGGGTCCCAGGAGAACCTCACTTCTGCAAATATTGGCTCTAGCATATATATTATACAAATGATATACATGTATTGGGGAGTAGAACATTTTCTGTTATTTTTCAACTCATTTAATGTAATAAAATGGGATGCCATAACGTGTGCTAGAAATTAGCTTTGGGTGTACAGACTCGATTATATGTGATTCGATATGTGATATACAATTTTGGACTCGGACTGTATATAGAGTTTGGAAAAAAATATTTTTTTATATTTCAAATATGGCTTATTTCAGGAAGAAATGTAACTTTCAACGTTAAGGTGAAGTTTTAGTGGCTATTACATGTACAGTGGGGTAAAAACGTGATTTTTTAAGATTTTCCTTGAATTTTCAACAGGAATTGTTTATATCGATATTGCAGCCAAATTAAGAAAGATAGAAGTAGGGCGTCAAAGAACAAATTGTAGAGCAGTTAAAGAACTTCAATTCAATTGATAGAAACAATCAAGTTTAATATAACTGTTTAGGATAAATTAATAATAACACATTAAAATTATTAACTTTGAAGTTTTTCACTTCCTAAATGTTAATTAAATCCACTAATTTAGTTGTAGAAGTCTATATCCTGTATAAAATTTTAGTCATCTTAGCGTACTTTTTTAATCGTAGCGTACTTTCTAATGTAGAGCAAGTTTGAAGCAACAGCAACAAATTTCGACTCACAGAACCGTTTGTACTTTTGATCGGAGAAACGTTTAACAAATAGTGCAAGGGGAAAAAAGTTTTTTTTTCTTGAAATATGCGCTTGAAAAATATAATTTGATTGACTCCTCATAACCTAGATTGACACGAAAAATTTGCCGCTTGCGTTCAGGTTTTGGAGATTTTTCACAATTAGGGTGAAACAATTAATTGTGAGAAAAAGTAATTACAATTGTGATAAAATTGAGTGATAAAACTGTTTACAAAGTTTAGGAATTTACGTTCTCTGACCACACTATCTTCCTCGGTGAAATCTCGCTCGATTACAAAACAAACATAATTTTGGGTGAATCATGACTAATGACGAGGGGAATTTATATATCTCTTGCTTTGAAAATCGGAAGTAAACATGCTGAACGGGCTGATATTTGCTATAAAAAATATCGAGCGAGACCATCTTCTCGACAAGAATAGAATCCTATTTACTATACCCAAATTCTCCTTTATATTCTACTCCATATGCTGAGGAACTGGCTTTGCAGGCGATTACAAGTGTGGATTTCTATAGAAAATTTCTTTGGCAACATCCTTTTTTTTGGCAACAAATCAAATGTTCAACTTGCAGGAGAATAAAAAAATATTTAGTGAACAAGACATATCCTGTGAACACTTATGTAAACGTTTAAAAATATTTTCGATGATTCAAAATTAATTATTGCTATCGTTTACAAAGAATAGCGCAATAACTTTCGGAATGAATTCGTACAATCTAGTGAATATTTGTTTTTAATTATAATAATATTTATTGCTTTGTTTCAATTAAATTAAAAATCTTACAAATGTAAAAAACTATCAATATATACTACTAATAAAGGCAAATTTTCACTAGGCATAACTCGGCTAACAATGTACAGAATTAAATTAATGACTCGATTCTCGAAGCGATCGATGGGTTGATCCATCAGCGTCCATCTCTCACTGGCCTCGCTCACCTCGCTCACACCAACAGGTCACACAACGCCGTGATATAGGTTTGCGCCATCTGGAGCGTCTCGTGTTTGGATAGTTGCCGATCCTCCCCCAGCGAGGGCAAATGCTGTCTGAGTCGATCGAATGCCTCGTTCAAGCCCCGCATTCGCTTGCGTTCGCGAGCATTGGCTGCCAGGCGGCGCTTCCGCTTGATAACCGTAGGAACCACCGTGCCCCGCTTGATCTTGATCTTTGTCGGGATGTCACTGTTGTTGAGAATATCACTATCCGAAGCGCTGCTGCTGCTGCTGTCTTCGTAACGTACGATTTGGTCCAAGATTTTCGCCGAGTTTGATAACGGACCACTTGCAGATTTTACTTTTCCTGGGATCGTTGGCTGGGGCAGATCAGAGTTTGTCAGTGGCAGATCAGGGTTGTAAACAGGACTCGCAGACTCACAACTCTCGGGACTGGCCATCGCCCAATCGTTGTCACTGCTATATTGACTCAAATCGTACGGTGGGATGCAGTCCAGTACCAGTGGAACGAATTCACTAAATGCCACCGATTGTTGGTCCATTGCGTGATGATAATTGTGAAAGTATTCACGGTAGATAAGTTCCTCCGCCATCATTCTATAAACACTCGCACCCAGGGTCACTTCTGATCCTTCTCGTTAAACCAAGTGAGACGCTGCACACCAATCAGATCACGAATCAAAACTAAATCAAAATTGGTTATATCCGATCGTTTTATACTCCTCGCCGAGAGCGAAGAGCGCACCCCCAGGAGAGGCATTTTGGGAAGGGACACTGTGAAATTGGAATCCGCTTCTCGTTCCCCTTGTTTTCTGATGCGCTACAAGGCAAACACGTGCCTTGTGACCAATCAGCGCTCAGAGTGGAATGGATGCTGCATCACGCAGTGTATTGATTCTCTTTTTTGCTCTCATTCGAACATAGGCTCTCCGCTCCGGGAGAATATGGACAGCGCAGCATACGGAGAAATGAGCTGGATTGCAAGCGAATTTTACGACCCAACCAAATCGGTTTGGTTTTCGCTATATTTTCCAGAAGTAATCCGAACATGAACTATTAATTGATGGAATTCATAAAGTTGGATGATGGAGAGACGACTGATGAATAGTGGAAATGCGCCGACACCGATGCAAAAAAAAAAAAATGATTAAATGAGATAATCAGGAAAAGAGGGCGGATTTTTAATTTATTTTCTCCGCAGCTTTATGACGATATGCGGGGAGTAAATCCAGATCAGTAGTCTCTCAGCGAGAATTTCCGATGCCATTGGTGCCGCTTGTGCTGCTTGAGAATTTGCTACCGCTCATATTTTTTTCACACGCTCCCATTTTCATCGATCCAATCCGGTGACCTCGTCCGGTTCGAATCAAATCAATTTCAATGAGATTGTACAGTAGAACCTCGATTATCCGCGAACTAGTCTGGCAAAAAAAAAACTTTAAACAATTAATGTGCAAACGCATCATTACACTATTCATCTGTAAGATCGTGCAAACCACCAGTGGTCGAATAATGTGAAAGCCATGACCAAAAAAAGAGCAATAGTCTACCCTGCCCATGTTTGTATAGGAGACGTAAACGACAAAATGAACAAAATCGACTTTTTCGCTGTTTCGCATTCTACACAATGTAATACGTTTGCTCAACATGTAAACACACATTTTTTGTTCGAAAACATTTGAGTAATTTTTAAAAAAACGTTTCTGAAAAATCACTGTTTGTCCGCATAACAGACGTAGTTCCATACAGCTTTCAAACATCGTTCGAAAATCAGCAATTGTCAGTATTATGTGCTAGAAGCTAAACCTACATTTGAATCGCATTCTTTGTAGAGTTCAAACATGTCTGTCACGATAGTGTCTTATTACTTAGTGTAGATTAATAGATGAATATAAGAAACCATTGAAACGCTGCTCATATAATTACTATTTTCTGTACACTGCACTGCGATGAACACAGAGAAGCAATTGTGTTTTTTAATGTTAAAATTACCTAAATTTCTGCATTTGAATCTTCAAGTAGATAATGAAACAATCAGATCAGTAGTAAAATTAAAATAATATTGGTTTTTAGTATTATAACTCCTCGGATTCGACATCGAATTATTCCACATACTTAGCATTTACTCATAAGTCACTCCACCATCTTTATGCGATTCATCGTGATATCGGTAAATCATGTAGCTTAAATTACCAACATTGGAGATTGCCTTTACAAATTTAATTAATTGAAAAAATACGAACCAGCTGTTCTTATCATATCCCAGAGTATTCTTCAGGAAAAAAGTACTATCATAGACGCAACAGATCAAGAGCATCTTTTCCAGCAATTTCACTAAATTTCTTACAAACCTTTTTTATTTTATCCGATAACAACTGAAACTACCAACGGAGACGTTTTGACTATTATCGGAATTGTAAATTCTAACTCTACAAACAAAGCAACCTGGTGATTACATCTACCTATGTGGACAAATGTTCATTGAAACGATTGATTGTCCACATAAATAGACGTAAGCGTTTTCCAAATGGAAAAAATATGTTATAATCCGCAAAATCACCTAAGCCCTCTTTTTGCCGATAATATCCTTCAACTGGACGGATCATTTCATCGGAAATTTGCATGGTTATGCTTGTAGGCCAAAAAACAACAAAAATGCGTTTTCCCAACACTAATGGTGTTGTCGATTACGTCTCCTATGCAATCAAGGGCAGTACCACTCCCACACATATTCAGGAAATTTCTATACATATAATTAATATGGAACTCTCTCTAGCGGATAATCGGAGTTTTACTGTACTCGTATGCTTATGGTTGAGTTTGATTTGTATTCGATTCATGCGCTGTGCAAAATGTAATGGGACTTTTTCACTGTGATAAATATTCTACATGTACTTATTGTGGATGTGATTCTAGCGTCTATGCTGAGAATGAGATGAATTGAACTAAAAATAAATAATTTGTTCAAATAGCGTTCAAAAATTGGTTGTTTGCACTCGCTAAGGTCTACTTTTGACATCTACTGCAAATATATTATTGAAGACAATTATTGAACATTTATCAAGAACTATGTCACGTAAATATGAGTACATATCAATCAATAAACTTAAGGGGGGTCACCAGTTTGGAAAGGCGAAAGCATCGATTTTTTGACGTAGGATTACGTCTTTCGGGAACATATTTCGGGTACAAATTGAAAATCGCAAATCGAGCACAACGTGAGAATTTTCCAATTTAAAACGCTTATTGCTCAGTCATTTCATGATGGATTGAAGAAATTTTTACGTCGATCGATTTCGGCACTCCATAACAATTATTTATATTGAATAAAATATTATATGTCATGAAACTAACTATCAAACAATTGATAAATCTCAATCCCTATCCTAACGAAAATATCCACTTCTAATTGGCTTCTAAATTGACGACACATGCGGTGGTTCCCTAACAGAGACATCAAAAGCAAGCTGCCTGGGGAAATCGGCATTGCTAATACATGAAAGTAGGGGAAACTTTTGTTCCTACCGAAATGTGTTCCTTGACAGAGACATCTAAACCAAGGTGGCCGAGGGAAATCAACATTGCAATATATGCAAATCGGGGGCATTTTTATAATGCACCCTATTTGCTACATAAAAATTCCCCCGAGTGTTACGATTAACTCTAGCGAATAAAATTCAAATTTGGAACTTTAATATTGGTTGCTTCATGAAATTTCATATCAATGACCGATCGTGTATTGTGAAAAATTTAGCCTAAGTGTAATTGTAATATTGTATGTGGTAGCAGTTGTGTTAAAAATGACTTGATATATGAAACGATTTATTTCAATTTTCATAAATAAAAACCAAGGTGTGTTTCCGCTCGAGAACGGGTCGTTCGATTTAAGCTGTTCGTTTTGTTGTGTTCATTTTCACCCAAGGAAAGTTCATGCGGCGAGAAAAAACTGGAAAAGTGAATAAATATTCGTAAAAGTGATTTCCCATATGCATACATATAGTATTAGGTGTTGTTAGTCCAATTAAAGTTCGCATTGGGATGAATAAAAACTCAGAAAGTAAAAATTATAAAACAAAATTACCTTTTCCATTTCAAATATGTTTTCTCTATATAAAAGTAGCATGTTTTTACTTTTTAGTTTTTCTCACCTAATTGATAATTGTGTTCGGTATTGGCAATTATCTTATATTACATTGGTGAGTTTTTTTTTTCTTTATTTCATCCGTACATAACACAGGAGGCATCTCGTATAGGGTCACAGAGCGCGGTTTTCATCATAAAGGGCGAACACGAAATTATTGCGACACAGTCAACAGGGCATAACTTTTTTACCATTGGGTAAAAATCAACCAAATTTTGCACACTTTTTCATTGATGTGTATTGTCTACATGCTGTCAAACTCGAAATCGTGTTTTTCGATTCAACAAATATGGAACCAACGCGAATCGAGAGATCAAATTTTTTCCAAACATCTGGAATTTCCTGACCTGTCGCACCGGCAGTTGGGAAAAATGTTGAACATTCACCATTCAACCGTCTCCAGAGTGTTGAAGCGGTTCCAGGAGCGGTTGACGTTGGACCACGGCAAAGAAGCTGGAAGAAAACCGGGACCGGAGAACAAAAAGACGGAGCGAAAGGTGAAGCGGATGATTAAAGCAAATCCCAACGTCTCAAGCCGTGATTTGGCTAAAAAGATCGGCATGTCGCAGAGTTACGTCCAGAATGCAAAGAAGAAAGCTGGACTACATACATACAAGGTACAGAACTTCCCAAACCGCGATGAGCGGCAACAATCGACGGCTAAAATTCGGGCACGGAAGCTCTACGAGAAGATGCTGACAAAATATGGCTGCTGTGTGATGGACGACGAAACGTATATAAAAGCCGATTTTAAGCAAGGTCCGGGGTTGGAGTTTTTCACCGGCAAGAGCAAGTTCGATGTGGACGACAAATATAAGAAGAAGAAAATGTCGAAGGTCGCCTCCAAATATCTCGTTTGGCAGGCCATCTGCTCTTGCATACTGAGGAGTGAACCTTTCGTGACAAAGGGCACAGTAAATGGCGAGATCTACAAATCTGAGTGCCTCGAGAAGCGCCTTTTGCCGTTCTTGCAGCAGCACAACGAAGCTCCGCTATTTTGGCCAGATTTGGCATCATGCCACTATTCTAAAAGTGTCCTGGAGTGGTGTGAGTCCAATTCTGTCCATTTTGTTCCAAAGGACAAGAACCCGCCAAACTGTCCGGAGCTGCGCCCGGTGGAACAGTACTGGGTAATAATGAAGCGGGAACTTCGGAAGAGCAAGAAGACAGTCAAAGACGAGAAGGACATGTTAAGAAAATGGAAAAAAGACGGGTGGGTAATGTAGGGGACATAACCGGAGTGACGTAGGACTATACAAAGGGGACAGCTTTTGTTAAATATATTGTTTTATTTTCTTCTACTACGTGAATACCTACCTATCTACCTGAAAAATGGATTAGTTTACTCTTTATGAACATGTTGGTGGTTCTGAAAAGAACCTTTGGCGTTGTTAGTTTTTGCGTTTTTTTCTGAAACCTTTGTACTTATCAACGCCGGGCAACTTTTGGCGTATGCACATATCGTACAATCAAAATGCTGGCTGTGATAGGGAATGCATAGGTGGTCATCAGCGCGCGTTTTGTACTCTAGCGGTACACACTCACAGGATAGAGACAAATCGGCAGACTTAGCCAAAGGGGCGAGTCCAACGAGACGAACGAATGAGTGTTAAAAGGGAGCGATGGCAAAAAAATACATTCATTACGATTTGTTCGCTCGTTGGATTCACATGCAAGCTAAAAAGGGTCCTTTTCAGGATCACAAAATTATCTTCAATCTAAAGAGTTTATTGTTTTGTTATCACTCGATATCCCCATCTTGTTCGGCTAAACCTTTCTGTTTAGCGATTGCATTTGCCACTCGCCACAGCTTTCATAGTTGGAAAATTTCTTCCCATCCAGCTTGTGACATATTTTACAGTAAATTACATTCAATGGCACGTCGCATTACCACCACTCAGTGTCGGATTGGAGGTAATTTTAACCTGTAATTGAACATTTGCGATGACAGTGGTACAGTGTCAACTTTCAATGTGGGGTCATAATTTGGACCCCGAACTCTATGTTTACAAAAATGTCCAACTAAATATGTCGCATTACAGGTCCGTCCAATTAGCTAAATGTCGAGATAAGTGTAAATTACTGTACTTTCAATTTAGAAGCAATTTAAGTATTGGTGAAAATCAACAAACTCAGAACAACTTCCAAATTCACATACTCATCACATCCTGGCAAACAAATTATGAAAAAATCAATTTGTGTTTTATTATTATTTTGGATATTGTTTTAGAAAGCATTGAACTGTATTTCCTAAACTCTTTTTTGGAAGGTTTAATAGCCCTGAAAAGCGCCTTGTTTTATGGAATGGTTCCAATTTAGAAAACTTAGTACTCGTGGTTTTGAAAAAAACCAATTCGAACGCCCTCGATGCCGCCTTGTTCTGGATTTGCCACCAAAGCAGTTTGTAAAGAACAAACTTTTTTCTTCTGCTACCTGATGCCGTTTTGCGATTGCGTTTGCCACTCGCCACTCGCTGCAACTGCCTGTTGTCTTGATGTCCACCGAACCGAATGTGTTCTGTTCCGAGTGCGGGTTTTCATATCGTCGCGAGCAGCTTTGCCATCTAACTCGATCACTTCGGCGGCCGAAACTATATAACGCCGGCTAGGTGGACTGGTGCACTGGTACTAACGCGTTCGGCCTAGCTACCCTTGCGGGGAACTCCAGATCAACACGGTTCGAGCGGGATTTTGCCTTTCCCTTCACTTTTCCTCCTTTACCATGTCCAGACATGGCTGCTTGGGTTGGTTTGTTGATGTGTTGTGATGCGAACCGTTGTGGTGTACGGTTTGAATGAGAATGATCGTTACGGCAGCGGAGCGGGGATTTTTAAGCTGACTGGCTGGCTCGAGAATTACGCATGTGTGAGACTGCGACCAATGTTTCGTTCATATTTTTTCTTTTTCCATTCCATTCCGTGCTTCATTCTATTTCGCTGCTGCTCTGGTTGCCCGTTTTGGTCGGTACGATTTGAGGAGCACAAAATGGACCAATCAAAAATGGGCACATAGTGCTTGATATTTCACAATTATTCAATTATTTATCTCAAGAAAAATGAAATGTTATTCGTTATGATAGATTCGTAGATATATTTCCTGTCAATTGATGCAAAAACCTTTGCGATCTATTGAGAAATGCTCGAGTTATAAGCGTTCCAAATCTTGCATTTTTTCCTACTTGTTCAGTGCCTAGATTTCCATTTCACCCCCTATATCTTCCGGTTAGACGTAGTCCTACGTCAAAAAACTAAGAAACTGGTACCGGATGACACTGTAAAGACTTTGATGGAGGGCATCAAGCGAAAATGCGTTCAATTTCACACTCAAGGCTCCATCGATTATCTTTTCTTTTGATTTTTGAAGTAAATATATGTATAAAACTACCCTAAAATTTTGGTTTGATTCTAAATATTATAAGAAAATTGGCATGACATTTTCGGTGTCGCAATAATTTCGTGTTCGCCCTTTATCTCAATCCACTTCGGCTTCTTCTATCTGATACGCACCACCCAACGACTGTTTACCATACTTCTGTCATCACTATTCGATAAAAACTGGTGGAGTGAACAAACAGTACCCAACAACCAAACAAAATTGCCCTTTTCAGGACCACCAAATCATTATCAATGAGTTTAACGATGTAACTCTTCAAACATATTCAAAATCAACAGATAGCCTAACGGAATCCTTCGTCAACTATACGGTCGTGGCTCGGACACAACCCTCCTGTGACTTTTTTGTATTTTGGGCGTAAGAGAAATCTTTGATAATTTACATCTCAAAAACTATGAGTTGTACCGGAATAGCGTCTTGGAAAGAGTGATAGAGTCTTTAAGGTGCCTCTGTGTAAGTACATAAAGTTACTCGGATTCAAACATCGTTCATCAGTCGAACAACCTACCTTACAAAGTGGATAACAGTATTCCACAATGGACTGCAACAAAATTTTCTCGTGTTGTAGACCGTTTCCGAAAAGCGGGAAGAAATGTTCACCTGAAAAACGTTTCCTAACTGTGTCAGTGATTGAGAAATTTAGGTTAATGGGATGCAATATCCTTTTAGATACATCTTTCAAAATTTGCGTATCATACCGTTTATCTCTATACTCTTCCAAACCGAAAATGCAATACTGAGGAACAAAACAATACAGAAGGCCAACCTTCTAATGCAGATGTAGATGATCCAATAGCAGTAGGAAATACTTCAGAAGAAGTTCCATCAATAGTTTTAGTCGTTTCAGCATCTTCGCAAGACTCCCAAAACAGCAATATACCAGAGTATTTCGGATCGTGCGACATTGAGGTATTCAACAAGAAAATAGACGGTATTAGCGTTTCGTCGATAATGACAAGGGGACTAGGACAGGCGAGCTGTGTGTGCACGTGTTAATGTGTGCAAAAGCGCCGAAAGCGTAAAATGAGGAATTAAAAAGAACATTGTAACAAAGTATTAATAGAAATCTGTTTCCCTTTTCACATGAAGAAGATGGAGACTCGAACTATAAACAAAAGGCAAAGAACTTTGATGAGATTATCAATCAGCTTAAAAAGAAATTTTTCCGCACAGAGACAACAAGGTCAGAAAAAGTTAGTATGTTTACCGATTTTGACCAAGTCTTGGTTTGTGCAAAAAATGGAAGTAGAATTTGACGTTAATAAATATCGGGTTTTTCAATAAGCTACAAAATATCGCTACAAAATAAAACAAAAACGGTTTTGGATATCAATGAAATTCTTTATTCATGTGAGAATACATGTGATGTCACTATGTATGGAACTCGATTTCTTTTGCACGACCACCACGGGCACGCTTGCAGAAGTCCAGACGTTGAACCTAATTTTTTCGGCGGTTTCCAAGCATAAATCGGCCGATACTGCTGCAATTTCACGTTCGATATTCGTACGAAGTTCATCAATCGTCGCTGGCTTGTTGGCATAGACCATAGACTTAACGTAGCCCCGCAGGAAGTGGTCTAACGGCGTCAAATCGCACGACCGAGGCGACCAATTGACTGGGCCATTTCGTGAGATAACACGCTCACCAAACTTGGTTTTCAATAAATCGATTGTTAAATTCGCTGTGTGGCTTGTGGCGCCGTCCTGTTGAAACCACGTATTGTTCAAGTCCGTATCATCCAAATCGGGTCATCATTGAGGGGTAGCGATTCCCATTCACGGTAACGTGCCGGTCTTGATCGTCACGGAAGAAATACGGCCCAATGACGCCGCCGGATCATAAGCCGCACCAAACCGTAATTTTTCAGAGATGCAATAGTGACTCATGGAGTACGTGTGGATTGCTGTCTGATCAATAATGCATATTTTGCTTATTGACGAAGACATTCAGCCAGAAATGAGCCTCATCGCTGAAGATGATTTTTCGATGAAAATCCGGATCATTTTCAAGTTATTGTTCAGCCCAATTCACGAACATACGACGCTTCTGGTGGTCAAGTGGCTTCAGTTCTTGCGCCAATTGGATATTGTAAGAATGTAGGCCAAGATTTTTTTGCAAAATTCGCCACAACGACGTTACAGGGATGCCCAACGCTTGTAAACGACGTGTGAGAGATTGATTTGGGTCTTCCTCAATCGATGCGCTAGCGGCAGCTATATTCTTGACACGAAGGGCACTTCTTTGTCTCACTGTCATGGGAACATTTTGTACTGTGCCTGTAGATTCAAAATTTTCCACTAGACACTCAATTGTTGATCTGGCAGGACCAGTGCCGTAAATATGCCGGTGCAGCCGGTGCATCGCACCGGAGCCCCCGACCAGGAGGGCCCCGAATGATCCTTAATTTCTACATAAAAAATACGATGTTCTACAACTACAACAATACAATACGTGAAAATTTCTTTCAAATTCAAAAGTACTAGTAAGTAGGTATTTAAAAATTGTCGTGTTTCACTTTGACCACGCTTTGAGTTTGAATATACGTGGGAAAAATATTGAACGCCCAAATGCCAAATGGTGATCATCATTCAGTTCACATCTGTTTATTCATAGCAGGTAGGTACTTCTGGACCAGTCCATGTGAACAGTGCACTTTCTGGGCTATTTTCCGTAGTGAGATGCTAGGATTACGCTCAAAATGGGTAATAATCTTCCTTGGGCTTTGAAACCCAGATTTTCTTCTAGAACCTTCCTGACGTTTTATTGTCAGGTTTTCATTAAAACGTTTGATTACATTGGAAACGGTTTTCGAGCAAACGCGGACACTTTTTGCGATGTGTTCGAAGGTCCACTTTGGATGCTCTTGAAAAGTTTTGATTATAGTTTTACGAGTTTCCGCCTCAATTGACATTTCGCAACTAAATATGACAATTTGCAAAAACAAAGTATGTCATATGTTTTGGACATTTATTCCAAAGCCTACTGTTTTTAAATTTCTTGTTTTCATCAAGCGGTTTGTGAGATGTGGTGCGGCGCGTCCTCTTTGCCATTGTGAAATTCACTGTTTGTTTCACTGGGTTTGTGTTTTTGACTTGTTTATTGTTAAGCACGACAAGCACAAGTACGTGCAATTGCCTACAAGAAAATGAAACGAAATTATCCAAGTGGATCTCAAAAGCGGAAACAAAAAATCAAACTTGTAGCGGAAGATACTAAAAGTGCACGTGCTTTAACATCTTGGTTGAAAGAGAAAGATTCTTCAACTCCACCCACGTCAAGAGATAGTGCAGCGAAAGAACATGAATCTTCTTCTGATTCTGGTAAGTAGTATGAGTTCTACTACTTACCAAAATCAGAAGAAGAAGAGCTTTTACATTACACTGCACTGCACTGAGGACTGTTCTGCTCTATAATTGCGTAGAAATCCAAAAACAATGAATAATAATTATTCTGTATTTAGACTCACTGAGCAGACCATCAACTCCGAAAAGTCTCGAGTTGAAAAACTCCACCGCCATGGCCATTACGGAAACTGAAGTAATACCTTCAGAGAAGCAGTCTCCAGTTCTTTCAAACGTCATTACTGAAGGTAAACAATTAAACATCTACTAATTCCATAATAAGTGAATTTGATTACTTATTTTTTTAATTAGCAACAGTATCGACTATTGATGAACTTTTTCATTTCAAACAGTACGCTTTTCTAAAAGCAATTTAAAAAACTATATTAAATTATTATATCCTGCCATCCCAGACTCTGGTTCTACTAAGTATAGAATCTACTTGCTTTTAGTGTCCAATACTACGGCGATTCCAGTGTTTCCAGCTGTTGTCACCAATTCTGAAGACAAGCATAAAGTAATTAACTAGGGAGATGTACAACCAAATGGGCCATTTCCCAAAAATAAAGGTGGAAGATCATTTTCCACCGCATATTATACATCTGCAACAAAATCTGGATTAAAACTCCAACGATTCTGGTTGAATTATTCAACTATCTCGTTCAGTTGCGTTTTTGCGTTTTTTGTACGCCTTGTTGGCTGTTTCCGCAAACCAATATTACTGGATACCAGAAAGTATGGGGTTCGGTCGGGGTAACCGATTGGAGGCATTTAAGTCAGAGCATTGCTACACATGAATCATCACAACATCACGTAGCTTCCTGCATGGTTTATGAAGACTGGCTACGTAATCGTACAATACAAGACACCATGGAAGAAAGCATTAAGCATGAGCGAAGTTTTTGGAGAAAAGTGTTACATAGGATACTAGATGTAACCCTTCTGTTAGCCACATGCAATCTTCCATTTCGAGGCACAACAGAGTATTTATCCAGCTATAATAAAGGGAACTTTTTATTAGTGATTAGTATTCTGGCAAAGTATGATGCCGTGTTGGCTGAAGTTATCAAGTTGCCTAAAAATAGTGTAAGATATCTCAGTCCTTCTATTCAAAATGAATTTATTTCATTGTTGGGAAATACAGTGCTGCAGAACATTCTAGAAGAACTACAGAATGCTCCATACTTCGCCATTATATTAGACACGACTCAAGATATAGCAAAAATCGATCAGCTAGGTGAAGTGTATCGTTATGTGAAGGTTGTGTATGATGATGATAACGATAATAAAAATAAGCCCATCCGAATAAACATCTGCGAAGTATTCACTAGATTCACAGAAGTAAGGGAGCAATCTGCTGGGGGTCTATGTTCTCAAGTTCTTGACTCGATTCGAAAGAAAGGACTTGATATTAAAAAATGCAGAGATCAGGGCTATGATGGTGCAGCCGTTATGAGCGGAGCTTATAACGGTCTTCAGAAAAAATTAAGAGAAAACGAGCCACACGCATATTTCATTCATTGTGCAGCTCATAACTTGAATCTGGTATTAAAAGACGCAGTAACAGCAAATCGTGAAATAAAGCAGTTCTTCGAAGATGTAGAGAGCATTTATGTGTTCTATGGACACAGTATTGTAAGATGGAATGAGCTACAACATGAAGATAATGAAGAACAGACAACGTTGAAAAGGTTAAATCCTACTAGGTGGTCAGGCAGATATGATGCAGTATATGCTTTGAAAGTAAGATACAATGATGTGTTAAAATCGTTATCAAAACTAATTTTAACTGCTCGTACAATGAGCAACCAATCTCAAGAAGAAAATGGATAAGTTTGGATTTGTGGTGTTATTAACTATATAGTGCAAACTGTTAGAAAAAAATAATATCGCCTCCAAGATGCTACAAACTGAAAATCAAGATCTGAAGACGGTAGAAAACGATTTAGAAAATGCTTTGGATTCCATTCTGTCATAACGAAATAGTTATGATGTGTTTGTGGCTGAAACGGAAAGTATTTGTAACAAATGGGGAATTTCAACTGCATACAGCTCGAATCGAGTCAAGACCGTTAAACGACACTTTGATGAGTTGGCTGCAGACGAACGCCTTTTAAATCCCAAATCTAGATGTAAGGTGAACATCTTTTACACCATGATTGATGTATATCTTTACAATTAAAGAACAGATTCACAGATATGAAATTAGTATTGGAAACATATGAAGTGATACAACCGAATTTCATCGTAACAACTGAAGATGCTGTACTCACAGAAAAAGCGAATGACTTTACTAATAAATTTAACGATAATATGTCGTACCTGTTTGCTCCTCAGTTACTATCGCTGAAGTCATCATTTAGTAAGGAGTTAAGGGCGATGAGCAGTGTTAAACAGTTAGTAGATTTCATCATAATCCAAAATAACATGCTTGCATCTAGCTACCCAGACATTTGCACTGCTTGTTTTATGTATTTGACTTTACCGGTGTCCGTTGCGAAAGCCGAAAGATCCTTCTCAAAATTTAAGTTATTTAGAATTTTTTGAGAAGCACCATGGGACAGGAAAGACTATTGGGATTAGCAATTTTATCGATTGAAAGCGAGAGAGCCCATAACATCGATTTTGATAACGTAATCTACTGAGCTAGAGCCAGATACTAAGAGATTTTTGTTTATATACCCATACGATAAATAAATGTTTATAATAACAACACATTTTGGTTTTCCTGTTAGTATTATATTATGAAGTTAGCAATCACGTAATATATAATATATTCTGATTTCATTTTTATTTGTTTAGCAAAAACGTAAATAAAATTTTTAGTCTACAGATTAGGTACAGTATAGTTATATCCTATTAATCCCATTGAAGACTAATATATTATGCAACGTACTAGGACCCCTTCATAATGCCTTGCACCGGGGCCCCAAGCAGAGTATTTACGGTACTGGGCAGGACGATTATGACGACCATAAATTGAACGTAGCGCTCTTAAAGTTGAGACCATTGGCTCCGAATTTCGGTAGTTAATTTTAATAATCTCGACTCGTTGTTGGATCGTATATCTTTCCATTATGAAATAGCAAACCTTACTGACGAGAAATATCAAGGGAGCGAGAAAAAATATGGCGTCGTTTGCTGCCCCTATCGGTCTACTTTTATGGCGTCCCTAATTAAATACCCGTTAGTTGAAACGACCTCTCCAGCGTTTGAAGATGCTCTCATACGAAGTAAGTTCGGTGTTCTTTATGCAGTCTCGTCCTTGTCCAAATACTTTTTTGATGCATCAACATGTGGAATTACCCAACGCACTACTCCATCAAGCCTAACAGTTGTTGTTGAGTCGTCAAATTTGTGTTTCGTCGGTCATTATAATTTTTACTAAAGTAAGAGTACCCCTTCCCAGACCACCATGACAACCTCTCCCTGAAGACAGTTCCATTTTTTTAAATCGCAATGAAAATAATTGATTGTTGTTCTTAGAACACGTAGTTCCCACTCTAACTCGACCAGTATTAGAATTATTTCAATACATTTACAGAAGTCTCATTATTATAAAATAGAACAATCGTTAGAAAAAAAAAATCTAAATTCCTTGTAGAAACCTAAATATACTATTAAATAGGAGGTTTATTCTAAACGAAAATTTAATAATCGTTCATAAGTTTTATGTAAAAATGTGTTCATTTCTATCTATAATTCAACGCTTTATTTGATTCATGTAGGCCTGCCTTTTCTCTTAATTTTGTATTCGCTAATAAAGAACCGAATATCTGGCCATCAAAACTGACCCCGAATATCCGTTATCCAGTATCCGGCCAGACCACTATCCGTTTTCATCACTAGCATAAGGCATTGAAAGACGGTCGAGAAGCGATGAACGATATGCCACGTCAAGGACGACCGTCCAACTCGTCAACTGATGAAGACATCGACTAAATGAAAGGAATGGTGCCTGCAGATCGTCATTGAAGTTTGAGAGAGTTAGCCCGTGAATTAAATATTTCTCACAAGACCGCTTGTCATATTTTCGTTGATGTTTTGGGCATGAGAATAGCCGCAGCACGACTAGTGCCAGAAGAGTTGAATTTTCTTTAAAAATTTGATTGCAATCTAGTGGCTGAAGACTTGCTTGAACGATTAATTCTGATCCCACGTTTGCCCAACGCGTAATCACTGGCTACGAGTCATGGGAGTAGGAATATGACATTCAAACGAGTCAACAACCATCCGCATAGAGTCAACGAGTTAGCGAGTCAACAATCATAGTGGAGAATTGTGCTGCAAACCGAAAAAGCACGTCAAAGTCGATCAATTATGAAGGAAATGAAGACTGTTTTCTTCGATATTCATTGGTTTGTTCAGTGTTAATGGGGTGTGACTGGTTACGACAAATTAGTCATATACGATGACATTGTGAGAAACCGATCATCTTACTATTTTTTCCGGTGTAACACGTCAATATAACGGAAGGGGTTTATCCCTCTGCTTTTACAACTGAATTTTTCGGATTGAAACTATCCAAGCAGTCGACGAGTTCGGTATTTTTCTAGCTGTTAAAATTGTCTTACTTTCAAACAGTTTAAAATTCACGACACAAAATGTGTACTAAATCACCATCCGATAAACGGGGAGAAGTTCCCGTGGACAATCCATCGTTAAAAGGATTGAATCGTTACTTCAACGCCACTACAATCCGAGGCAGGGCAAACGTAAGAAAGAGTTCGCACATTTAGAATAAAATAGAATTGGATCACCATGATCATAATATCGTTTTCGCAGGTGGCCAAGGCAACAATAGCAGTAATGTTCTTGGGTTGGTTGTACACCAAATTTCCGAAGCACAAGGATGCTCAAATCTGAAATAGTTGAATAGTGCCATTCAGATTCAAATTCAAATATATTCTCAATAAAAACTGCAATGTGTAATTGTTTTTTTCTCATCCCTGACCTACTGTAACTTTTCGTCGAGAGTACAAATCTGTCATCAGACCAAAATGAGATGTAACAATTTATTTCACAAACCGCGTTGACTAAGCGTTACCATTAGTATACCAGAAATGAATGAGAGTGGTCAATATATTGATTTTATAGGACCCAAAAAATTGTATGCTTTATTTGAACTCTTGGAAGTTAAAGGGGATTGAAAATTCGGTACATTATACAGTTTTCGTTTGATCAAGATAAAAATGAAAGCCTGGCGTAGCACACCAAGTAACGCAAAACATATTATGAACCCAGTTTCCATGGCTAAACGAAATTGAATCGACCCATATCGTAAATAGATAGTGGTTGAAGATGAGAAATTAGTTACATACGTCAACATTGAATGAAAACGATCGTGATCAAAGCATGATGGTCAAATCCGGCCTTTGGATCAACTTGGAAGGATACCAAATTGTAGAGAAACCGTAGAGCTTCGAATTGAATGTTTTGCTTTTTGTAAGCAACTCATAATGCTTCCCCAAAAACTCCGCCTGCGGATGACGGATCTCTATAGTAACATGTCCGAAAAAGAACCTGAAACTATTGAGAACCAGAGCAGAGGGTCCAAAGCCCCTAAGAAGGATGGTTGTAATAGCTGTTATCCATGGTTATTATGAAAAGAAAGAAATGGATAAACTCCTAATCACGTTACTCACCACAGTGAATCCTGATTCTTACCCCTTACCACGCTACAGAGGCGACCATTCTGGCCTTCGGGCGGCGAATATCACACTAACATTCCTCCCCTTCCCTTGGTGACAGTAAGGGCGTTGCCGGCGTCGTTATTGACTATTTAAAGTTCGAAACACCGAAACTTGTACAATGATAATGGTTTGCTACTCCCAAGCGTCATTCTGTGTGTTCTTTGTGCAATTTCGTTGCTTGAGGTCAATCACGGAGAGCAACTACGAGGTGTACAGTCTATCCAAGCTCAAGCTTAAGCAACTCATAATGCTTCCATAAAGCAAAACATTCAATTCGAATCTTTACAGTTGACCAGAAACGATTAGAATTGGTTGGGTGATTCTTACACATCCTCCTTATAGTCCGAACCTGGTATCAATGGATTACCACTCATTCTTGCCTATTGACATTGAGATAACTCTTAGATGTCAGACCGTTGACGAAATTGTTTCTCAAGTCCATCTATGTCATGGGAGTTCTAATTCCAGCATCACTGAAGGTCTTAGAAGGTCTCCAAGATATCAACGCTAATTGGTTGACATAATAATGTCACATGGTTGGTCAGACCGAACCATGTGACATTATTATGATTTCTAGAAAACGAGCTTGAAGTTTGGTGCTATAAAGGGTTTTCCATTGAACATTCATAACAAATTCGTCCCGTTATTCCTGCTGTACGCGTTATGTTCCAAATCTGATAAATGTGAAATGTAGCTTAGGAAACACTTAACCTAATGCAATCAAAAAGAATTTTTTTTTATTTTGCGACTGGGGACCCTCTGACTTAACACCGACAAATTCTAATGAGCCAGTTTGGGCCTCATGATATTTTCTCCCCACTGTTGATTAAAGGAAGAAAATTGGTTCAAGAAATCGTAGCGCGTAGCCCGAACGGCTCAAAAATGGCTTAAACTGTCGATCGTCAGATGGAATAGACAGCGTTGAGAAGCGTCGAAGCAAACCTTGGTCAAAAAAGCAAAGCCACAATAAAATACGGTGCCACTCGAAATACCGCTCGAAAAATCCATCAGAATTTCGTTTCTAACGTGCATTCTGAAAATTATTTCGCCTTGAACTGTAGAAGGATATGTTTAGCAACTCTCGATTTTTCATTAAAAATGTTGATATGGATGCAATTTCATTCAATCGGATCTCTGCACGGGTTGAAAAACTTCGTTGCTTCGGGTTGATTCGTGAACAACTGTATATTTTATCCGAATAACTTTGTTGAAGTTCGATATTTATTTGCTTTACGTTTACTGGCGAACTTTTAATATGAGCGTGAACGTGAACAAAGACATTCTATTCACCACGATTTTTTTGAGTTGTTTGTTCGCAATGTGGTTCACCTTGAAATGATCGTACTATTCCACCACCTGTTCAAGTTCACGTTCACGGGAACTCTAAACCAGCATTAATGAAGAGTATAAAAATAAGCACATGTTTTACCACCAAACCTTGTGTATTTGAAACCAGACAACATGATACTAACCACCGTACAAACCACTTGCAATTTAATTGTCATATTTATATTTTTATTTTTAACTAGGTGACCCGGAAAACTTCGTCCCGTCCACAACTGCTTTTCTGATTTGAATAATTTCGAACACTCACGTTCCCCCAAAACCATTTTTCTGTGTGCGATCTATATTCGCAGTATATAATTTTTTTCTTGACATATACACCTGACGCGGGCTGAGACACTTCAATCCTGATACTGACTGTTCAAATCCGTTGCTCCGTTCTTGGGTTAAATCGTGAGGAACGGACACCAAATCATTTTTATTTATATAGACTAGCTGACCCGGCAAACTTCGTCCCGCCCAAAATTTATTTTTCGTTATCCCATTCACGTTTTTTTACTAGGCGTACGTTCATGGATCCAATCGCAGAACTGTTCATTGATTGATTTTCTAACCTACCCTTTAAAATTACCTTTTACTATAAAATTCCTAGTACTTCTACCAAAACTCGTCATTATAATATCAGATTATTTTAAGACGCAATTCTCGTTCAAGATTTTTCAACCACTTGCAAAAAACATGTTTATCCGTTACATGGAATGAATGTTCGATACAGAAAATATGATAGAATAAAGACAGCCCTAAATCGGATAATTCCTTTCTCGAGTTTTGCTCTCATCAACACATTCGGTGTTCCATTTTTATTTATACAGATAAGGAGTATCTATCTATCATAGGAACGTTTCGTGCCCACTAGAACCTTCACATGCCGAATTCGGCTCCATTTGCTTGATTAGTTTTCGAGTTATGCAGAAATTTGTGTTTCATTTGTATGTCAGCTTCCCCTTAGAGAGCGGGTGGAGCGTCTAACCACCGTAAAAAAAATTTATTGCACCCTAAAACCTCCACATGCCAAATTTGGTTTCATTTGCTTGATTAATTCTCGAGTAATGCATAAATTTTTGTTTCATTTGTATGGCAGCCCCCCCTTAGAGAGGGAGGAAAAGGTCGATTCACCATAGAAATGTTTCGTGCCCCCTAAAATCTCCATATGTCTAATTTGGTTTTATTTGCTAGATTAATTCTCGAGTAATGCAGAAATTTGTGTTTCGTATGTATGGCAGCTCTCCCATTTTGTTTTTTTTTTTTGGACTTAGCTCTTGGCCAATGCTCGGAATTTCTTCATATTACGTCAGCTAATGAAGGGATCTATTGCGGACATTTCCCCGCAAACCGATTTCAAAAATCTTGATTTGGCTCGGAGCTTTGAGCATAGAAGTGAAACAACTCAAATTCGAGTACCCGAGATGCCTGGGTATAAATTTGCCACCCGATTTTTAAATATTTTTTCAAATTAAAAGAATCGTCCTGAAATCACTGAAAAATGTATTTTTTGACATTTTCATACAAAATAGAAGTGAAGTACACTATCTTACGTAAATTAACTCAACTTTGACTCAACATTTACAAAACAAAATGGAACAAAAAAACGATTATTAATGTAAATCTGCGGCGAAAAAAACAATGTTGCCAGACCGGGTAGGTTTTTATCCCCAAATCGGGCGAAATTTAATTTTGCTGCATGGGCATGCAATACTTAGCATAGTGTATTATCAACACCATGTTTATGTTGGGGTGCCAAATTACTCGCATACCGAATTTTCACTTTGGAATGAAATCTATGAAATTTGTGATTAAAATCTCGATACACTTACTCGAATTGGTTCAAGAACATCAATTTCTTGATCCAAATCAGCTTTAATATTTAAAATCGGCTCACTATTCGATTTTTAATTATTTTTCAAAAGACGCACATGAAACATTTTCGAGATTTAAAAAACAACAAAACTTGATTTTTAAAAAAAAACACAGATATTTTGGGTTTTTGGCATCTGACGTTTGTTACTGCATTACCAGAACACTTTTTTTATTCACCACCAGAGTGCGCTCATTACCGCCGGAGATCCGGGTGGGTACCAAATTACCCAAGGGGTACCGAATTCTGGTACAAATTCCTCTATATTTAATGTACCTTTAAAAATTATGACATCATAATCTTTTTTCATTATAAACGGCTGTTCATTTTGATCACAAGAAATAAATATTCGCTCGATTAATCGAATACTGAAAGACAATTATTCGAATGAATCGAATATTAAAAAATTGCCCCACAATTAATCGATAATCGATTAAACGAAAAATTTGGACATCTCTAGCTGTGCACCGCAAAGTTCCTAATCCTGATGCCAGATACATGAAGGGAGACGAAATGGCTGGAAAAGCCTGACCATTTTCTAACAATGGAATTCCAAGCTACCGATTAAAAAGCCGGAAGCTACTATTCTAAGCCGAGCCAAACTTTTGAAGACTTTTATCTTCCTTCTTCTTCTTCTTAAATGGCACCAACGTTCCTACACCCAAACTAGCGCTGGCAGAAAACATGTCATCTTTGGCAGAAATGATGCCATTTAGTGTGCTAGAGAGTCAAATGCGCAAATAATGAGCTGTTTTAAAAACTTAAAATGGAGCCGATCTGGCGTGGAGGTAACATCCATACTTCTCACGCTCAAGATCACGAGTTCAATTCTCACTCCCGACATTCTTCCAAAATGGAAGGTAAAAGTGACGAACCAGCCAGAAGCGTTGAAAGTCACTATAATACAGAAAAAAAAAAAAACTTAAAAATGGTTTGTATGTATGCGTGCAGACATCTCTTTCTGTTTTCTTTTCTCATTTCATTTGGGATTGTGCCAAAAAAAAGTTCATACGACGTCAATGGGGATCGAACCAAGGCCGACTGGAATACAAAGCTATTCTACACGACCACGCTATCCACATGGCTAACGATGCTTCAGCAGTCGTTAAGCAAATATGTGATAATATTGCACCTGATTATAAAATAAAGTTGGGAAGTGTTTTCTAAGAGTAAAAAAGGAGCGCATGAAGGAGAACAATATCTATCTCGGCCTGGGCCGTGTATGTGGCAAAGTATGCGGAAAGCTTATTTGTCTTTTATTTCGCTCGCTCGTATTAATCTTATATTGCTGTACCATGTATATTATACAAATGCTTACCAGTATTTGTGAGTCATGACATTTTCTGTTATGTTATGTCTCATTTAATGTCATAAATCGGGATGACGAAACTTGAGCTAAAAATCAATTTTGGCTGTAGAGGAACATCGCCGTCTCAACGTAGTATCACTTGCGTCATTTTTATTAGTATTTAGTTGAGAATGCTATGCCAAATAACACGCCTCGAATGCAATCTGAGTGGCAAGCTCTAGAATGCGCGTGATTACAGTGCAAGACGCAGGAAATTTCTTCGACGAAAGATTCCCTCGACCTGGCATGTCAGGTTTCACGCTAACCGCTCGGCAACGGGAGCACTTTGAAGACTTTTATGTAATTTTTAAATAGAAAAAAATGAAAATTTGAATTTTCATTATTTTTTTTTTTTTACTTGACAACATGATGTTTGTTAACTGTTTTTTTGTTTTGATTTAATTAATTAATCAATAATGAAGGAAACCTCTGATGGAAAAAAACGCTCATTATTTGACCGCATAGAACATGTCTATTGTATGATAGACATGCCCTATATATTGACCAACTTACCCCGTGTGTGGGATTAGTTGGTCGTTTTATTCTGAAATATAAAGACGTTAAATAAAAGAAAAATGTCTCTGGTTATTTTTCATTGAAAGGGTAAAAGGTATGCTTCATTGTGGTGCATAACATTCTAACGCAAAACTTCGTACTACAAAGTTTATAACTTAAATTTACTCAAAAATGACCAACTAGCCCCGGCTTTCCCTACTCTATATTTACACTTTCCAAAGGTCAACGTGTCAGCACCTAGGTCCGATTCAGCGCATGGAATGTTAAAATGGCGATTGTTTCCAAAAAAAAGATTGTTTTCGATCCTCCGTAGTGATTTCGCTTTGTATCTAGCAAAACCGTTGTGTGTGACATCAGCTTTAGGAGAGACCACTAACTGCCTGCTAGTTGGAGCGAGACTGTGTATTGTTTATGTTAACGAGCGCTGCATTTGAATTTCGGGCGAGCGATTTACGCACGCTTTATTCGAAGTGATACAGTAATTTACATTTAATGCGACATGCCGAGACACCACTCAGTGTCGCCGCATTGGAAGCGATTTTGACCTATAATTGGACATTGGCGATGAAAGTGGTACAGTGTTGACGTCTGGTGTCGTGGAAGTTGTCGTAGATGTTGGTACTGTAGGTGTGCAATATATGATTTTTGTTTTGATTGTTGTAATGTCATTTCATGCTCGAGATAGAAGTGATGTCTTTTAAGTTTTAAGTGGGATTCTGAGTTGACAATGCTTTAAAATATAGCTACAGCCTTAATCCGCGTGGACGGTATTGAGCTTCGTATTACGGAATGGGGGAGTAGGCATGACAATATGGTTTTGCAGAAGAAATGAACACACTTTCAAAATCAAATTAGTACTCTATGCAAATGAAAATCCCTTTTACTTGCAAGTAGTGAAAAATATCATACAAAAATTGTGTCAGATGATAATTTTATATTATAATGGTAAGTTTTGGTAAAAATATATGAAAAATTCATAGAAAGTTTAAATTATGGTCAGAGCAACGTACAGGGTTTTCCAACTTTAAATTCCGAAAGTAAATTGAAATAAAACACACTTAAATTCGAATTTCGATGAAACTTTTATTTCAAATTAAAGTTTGGTTTATGCCATTATGTGTGAAATACAACATCATTCAAATGTCCACCTAGGGCTTCCTCGCACACCTTGATCCGGAACAGGTAATTGTCGATGACTTTTCGGCACATATGAGGCGGTATCTCGGTCATAACTTCACGAATGTTGTCTTTCAAATGTTCAAGAGTTTGCGGAGAGTTGGCATAGACACGGTCTTTCACATAACCCCACAAAAAAAAGTCTAGCGGGTTCAAATCGCATGATCTGGACGGCCAATTGGCATCACCAAAACGCGAAATTATGCGTCCCTCAAATTTCGTTCGCAATATGGCCATGTGCGGTCGTGTTGTGTGGCACGTGGCGCCGTCCTGCTGAAACCACATGTCATCCGTATCCATATCTTCAATTTGTGGCCAAAAAAATCGGTTAACATGCGGCCATAGCGCTCACCATTCACAGTTACCGTCTCGCCGTCCTCATTTTCAAAGAAATACGGCCCGATGACTCCACCAGACCATAATGCGCACCAAACAGTGACTTTTGGCGGATGCAATGGCCTCTCAACAATCACGTGTGGATTTTCTGAGCCCCATATACGGAAATTTTGGGTGTTCACATAGCCACCCAGCTCGAAATGTGCCTCATCGCTGAAGAAAATTTGATGCGAAAATTCAGCATTTTGCTGCTGTTGTTCGTTCACCCAATCGACGTATGCCCGACGCATTCCATGGTCACCACGCCCTAATTTTTGTACCAGTTGGACTTTATATCGATGTAGGGGCAAGTCTAAATGCAAAATTCGCCACAATGATGTGTTTCAAAAGCCCAATTGCTGAGCACGCCGTGGAATCGAAACATTCGGTTTATCCTCCACACTGGCAGCAACAGCAGCAATATTTTCGGCCGAACGCACATTACGATGATGCACAAGTTTCACAATATCCGCTACGGATCCAGTTTGTTCGAATTTACGCACTACATTAGCGATTGTGTGCTCTGTAGGCCGTCCATGACGACCAAAATCCGTCCGTAATGCTCGAAAAACATTTGCCGGTTTTTCATCATTTTTATAGTATAATTTAACAAAATTAACACGTTGTGCGATGCTAAAACGATCCATATTGTAAAATGGCAGACATTCAACTAACGATATGACGCTTTGGTTGACAGCTATGTCAAACGGTTGTTAGCGCAGTGCTGTATACTTTCGGAAGCCCGAAATGGAAAATCCTGTACTTCTAGTAGGTAAATAACGCCAAGAAAAGAAATTCATACAAATTATAGTAATTGTAAACTGCCTTAGGGCCGACTAAGCTGGTAGAGAATAGTTAGCCTCACACAAACTAATGTCGTATCTAGACGTCAACACCATTCCGCCGTCAACTCGAATTGTCAGAATGATTCAGTCGGAGAGACCAGCTGAGCAATGTCGTCCCTGTCGAATGCCAACCATTTAGCTGTTTGAAATATTGCCCGATGATGAGATATTATATTCACAAACTCGCGACCCTACCATGCGATCGATCAAAATTGATTCCAACGTAAAAAAATAAACAACCGACAACCGAACCGAGCAAAGTATTTCAGAAGTTCTTCCAAAAATTGCACATTTCAATTTGAGCCTGAATTTATTGGTTCAAAGGGAAAGGAAGGAAAATGATAGAAAGCGAACGAACAGTGGACCCTTTTCTTTTCGCCATCCAATTCTTTCCCTCGACCGTACAACAACAATGCGAAAGGATTCGCGGAGGAAGCCTTATAATGGGTAACCAATTAATCAGACTAATCGATCTCTCCTCCGCATTCGGGGCAGCATTCGGGCGTTCGTGGTTGCTTCTGAGAAGTCGACTGCCGATCAGTTCTCACCGCGAACTGATCGCGTAAGATCCTCACACACAGCTTCCGCGAAGATGCCGCACCATGCAATCCGCCGATCCGCCACCAAGGTGGGGGAGGAAGGAAATTATAAAAATCGAAACCATGAATGAAATCGGAACTCAATGGGACGCCAAACAATAAAAACCACCAAAATCATAAACGAGAGTCATTTTTATTCCGAACTTTATTATCCCCTTTAGAGATGATGCGGTTCAATGAATTTGAAAATAAAAGCTCGTCAGGACACTGGTTTTGTCACTTTAACACGCCCTGACGTGTCAGTGTATGGTTTTGATGCTTTCGATCGCTGTTGTTCGTTTCCTTGCTTGCTTCCCACATCAACGAGTTCGGTACGGAGATCTACCCAATCGATAGGATGCGCCTGGGTTCATTCATTGCATCCTTTCATTTCTGAGGGTGGCGTTTGGTGTGTCTATCGCAGCAGCAAGAAGACAGGTGACGACACTTTTAATTTCGACCGCAGATTACGCCCTCGTCTTCCGCGATCCTTTTTGAAGAGGCTGATAATTTTATGGACGGGAAAGAGGGTTAACGATAGGTTCGGCCCCGAGATGGTGAGTGTGGGAATTCTTTGCAGCGATGATCACCGTACGATCGATGGATTTGAATGTACAGAGTGCGGGTCCTATGAATAATTCCGTGCAAACATACGGAGCCGAAACACAACACAAATGTTACACCTAATTAAACGCTTCCGTAAACCCAATTCCAGATATGTTTGCTTCGTTCACACAATTGATAAATTGCGTAAAGCAAGTCAAATATTTTTTCCAAACATCACCTACACAAAAAAAAATCCCACGGAAAACAGGTTACCTTGTTTCGAAACCTAAAATCTCAATCTCCCAATATCATTCCCGCTACAACAACAACACAAAAAAAAACAAAAAACAAGAACACACCGTTCACAATAGAGGTTCTAATTTGGGCAGAAGAAAAATTGCCACGCCAAATCGTTGCATCACTCTCGTGTTCACGCTGAGGTTTCTCTTTCCTTTCAAAAATCTATCCCGGTCGGTTGAAACCACTTCAAAGGAAAGCGTCTACGATGGCGGCGGAGGCTGGGAACAGGTAGACGCAAAGTTTCTAGAATTTTGTGGTTTCGCATAGTCCCAACCAGAAAGTATCCTTTTTTGGAGTGGATAAAGAAAAAAATCCTATAAGTGAATAAAGCCAAAACGGAAGGAAATGAGAGCATTCTAACAAAGCCGTAGGAAGCGAGTGTTTAGTTTTTTTTTTCATGGAAATATCTTTTTGTAGAATGTTGCACAGTAACAGAAATTGGTTTATTGAAGAGCAAAATTGATTTGTTAATTACAGCCTGGAGACGATTTGAAGGGTCCTGTTGCTTGGACAGCCAATTTCAACTGTCTCATCTAGATCATCAAAATAGTAATTTTCTGTTTCGAAACAGAGAGAAATTAGGTCTGTTAAAAACGGTGATTTTTCAAGGTGAGTTGTTGTTGAGACCTGTACCATCTCGCCATATGTGAGAGACATTTTTTGTTTCCGTAATATTTATTGTCACAAAAAGTATGACGCAAACCACACACAAACAGCAGCAGTTCATCGCGCCTCACGCCGGGTTGAAACTTGATCCATCCGAGTTGGCAGCTCGATCAGGAATCGATGAGTTTTTATTCTCTCTATCCTTGAACCCGTTTCGGCTCACGATGACGCGTTTTTTGCTCGGTTCGTCAAAACTCGATTTCAATTTCCTCCCCAAAAGATAACTGTTTCTCCGTTCGCTTTTCTTCGTAATAAAATTAAAAACGGGCTTCCGGTCGCGCACTTCTCCCATCCTTTGGATCCAAGCCAACAGTCGGAGGGGTGGAACGTTCCTTCAAAACAACAAAACGCCTCTTCAACGAGGCAGGATTGATCCCAGTAGGAAGTGGGAGTAGATGGAATCAAAAGTTGAAATCGCTCGTCATGTGCGACTCCCGTTAGATGAATCCTATCTCCAAACAACTGATTCGAGTTCGGATTTAAAGCGAAATGAAACATCAACAACCCTTGTTAGCTTCCTACCTGGGGACAGCCGCTTTCAGCCGATCAACATATAGGAAGGGAAAAAAAACGTCAATTTAATCAATTCGTTACGGTTGCTATATTTCGTGTGAAATGCCAAATGGGTTGTCAAAATAGTAACTTTCACTTACGCGTCTTGTCAGAATGATCGGCTGATGAAAGTATCGTATTTCGGCTTCATCTGGCCGACAATGTAGAGGGCAAAAAACACCTCCAAACCGTGTGTATGAATTCTGCGTGCTTGGACGTAAACATTGGTGCTTTTTCGAGAGATTGATGAACAGTTGTCCGGGTAGGTTGTGATCGTCGAGCTTTGAGAAATTAGAAATGAAAAAGTGGAAGTGTCAATACCTAGAAGCATGGACGAGAACTTGGAATAGAATTGTAATAGCTATTAGTTTTTTATGAACGTATTGTTATGAGCTGTAAAGGATTCCAACATAAACACGGAGAACTCGACATTCCCTAGTTTTCTTTTATCGATGTTCACAAGTATACGATTTTATATTATAATGATGGAGATTCAGCGAAATACAAGAAAACTCATTGAAAAAAGTTGAGCAAGGATCTGGACTACGTGTTTTGAGTAAGGTAAGATGAATTTCATGCCAATTCGACTGGCCTCTTGCAGCACCATCTCAGATAGCGGTGGAACGTTGTGGGTGTAAAGACATGGGTCATTTAAGCAACTTTGCATACTTGAAATATTCGAAAAATAATTAGACAACTTTTTGGAAAAAGCCATTTTTTTTTCTTAAATTTTTACAACAATTTATAACTTAAAAACTATGATACCTACAAAATTCATGTATAAGGATGAAATGTGGGAAATTGTTAAAATTTTTACGAAAAAATACCAAAATTTTTTTGGAAAAAAAATTTCGCTGAAAAAAAAGTTATTTTAAAAATTAAAATTCTTTTTTCTCAAAAACGTATTTTTTTTAAATTCTAAAAAATATATAGGGGAAAGTAGGTAAAGACGGACACTGCGGGTAAGATGGACACTTTTAATATTTCATTAACTAAATTTTTTTGAAATATTTTAGCTATGCAAATACTTTCAATAAAGTGTTTTAATATTTTCGGGACACACTGTTGATTTCCAGCGAGCAAACTGTCAAGCTTGTAAACAAAACAAAAATTATCTTCGTGGGTGCACCATTCGATGTAATTTTTACTCCGTAGAAAATAGCGAAAAGTTCGTGATTTTTTGTTTTTTACGTGTTCCTCCAACGGGTAAATGTTTATTTAGTCCATCATTAACTATCCTGTGATAAATCAGAGGTTTTTCAACGCTTATAGGAAGAGCTACGGTCATTCGAAAAAAAAAGCTGCCAGTTCGGGCAAGACGGACACATTAAGGTAAGGAAAGACGGACACTAGTATTTTCCTAGGGTATTTAACAAAAGTTTTTGGTTTTACTATAAAGATGCCTACAAATTACAAGCGCAAGAGTAACCGACAGTCATGGACCGCTCAGCAGTTGGAACAAGCCATTAAGGCTGTAAAAAGTGGATCGCCGGTGAAGACAGCAGCAAGAAGTTACGCAATTCCAAGATCCACACTGATTCGCCACCTCACAAGTCCAACTGTATCAACTCGGCTAGGACCTCTTGATTCCGTATTCAATTCTCAACAAGAAGAGGAGCTGGTACAACATCTGTTGGATTTGGAAAAGAGGTTCTATGGAATAACGATGACTAATGCTCGAAAGCTTGCTTTTGATCTGGCCGAAAAAAAAATGGATTGCCACACCCGTTCAACAAGTCTACCAAGATGGCTGGAAAAGCTTGGCTAAGCAATTTTCTGAAACGAAATCCCAAATTGTCGTTCCGTAAACCTGAAGCTACCTCTGCCGCCCGAGCCAGAGGCTCCAATAAGCCAGCAGTATCTGCGTTTTACGATTTGCTGGAAGAAGCGCTGGAAGATCCCAAATTGACGCCAGATCGTGTTTTGAACGCCGATGAGACTAGTGTTTGTACCGTTAGTATTTGTTTTGGCATTGTAGTTCGTTTAAAAATCAGTTTAATTTTTTATTCATACTTTCTTACAGGTTCCTCCGAAGAAGTCTAAGGTAGCGGCATTGAAAGGCAAAAAACACCAACCTGTTTTTTGCCTTTTATTACATCTGCGGAACGCGGAGAAACAGCTACGGCAGTAATGTGCATGTCCGCAACCGGACAGCACCTTCCGCCGTTCTTCATTTTTCTTCGCATGCGGATGCACGAAGCTTTGAAGAAAGGGGCATCACGTTGAAGCAAATTTGCCTGTAATGCATCGGGTTACATGACGGTCGAAATATTCAATGAGTGGTTCGATCACTTTTTGGAGCATGTAAAACCTTCTGAAGACAGTCCTGCCTTGCTCATAATTGATGGCCACTCGTCGCACACGAAGAACCTAGCTTTTACCGAGAAAGCTAGAGCTAACTTTGTTAAGGTTCTAGTTTTACCACCTCACACTAGCAACAAACTTCAACCGCTTGATGTATCCTTTATGGCACCTTTCAAGACGAACTACGCACAGGAAGTAGAGCGTTTCCTACAACAGAATCCAGGTAAAGTCGTCAGCCAATATGACGTTGCCGAGCTCATGAAACCTGCATTCATCAAGGCGGCTACAACGGAAATTGCTGAGAATGGGTTCGAAAAAACAGGAATTTGGCCATTTGATCGCAATATTTTTTCCGATGATGACTTTGCCCCAGCCAAGGTGACTGATCAACCCGATCCTGAGATTCTTCGTGAAGAAGAGACGTTTCGATTGCATCTTGAAGGTGCGCCTGGTCAATCGACCGTAAATCGCATTTCCTGTGAGGATAAAGAAGTTCAAGTGCTTCCCGAAGACATCATGGCTGATTTCGCAGAACCGGACAGCATCTCAACGGCCAATAACCCGGTGTTTGAAATATCTCCGTCGATCATACTTCCGTTACCGAAAATGGTCACCCCGAGAGTCACGAAGAGAAAACGCCAAGCAGAAAAGGCAGCTGACATAACGTCTGCTCAATACGCTGACACTTTGAAAAGGCGAAAGCATCGAAAGACATTAAATCCATCAAAAAAGAACAAAAACAACGCTCTTCGAAGAAGCATAAGCAAAATAAGGGCAAAGGGGACACCTCATCTGATAATCTATGCGAAAAATGCGGAAGCCAGTTTTCTGATTCAGATTTCGGGACAGGTTGGACAATATGCTTACAATGCCTTTCATGGTTCCACGCTGAATGCTTTACTTCTGCTGCAACTATTTGTCAGAACTGCTCATGATTCTTCTTTTTTTCTTGTTTTTTTTATTCCCACTGAAAATTGAATTAATTTAAATACTCAAATGAACTTAAACCATCGATGAATTGTTTTTAATGCTTTATAAATAAACTTTCGTTTTGAAATATTTTTAAGTTTATCATTAAACTTTACAAATGAATTATCGTCTTCCTAGGAGGTCATTTATAATATGCGTGGACAGGTTGTTGGCTATTTCAGATCCTTTTCCTTCCTTTGCGAGGACAATGGCCCGCAAAAATCCAGAAATTTTTGCATGGAGTGTATGTATTTGACCTCTTCTGTCGTTCCCTTCCAAGGATGAAACTGTCCACGAACAACATGAGTAGCCTTTCGTATCGTAGCGTAATTCAAGAACACTCCCCAATGCTGAAAACACTAAAATACGTACAAAAACTACAACTTTTCCGTAAGTGTCCATCTTTCCCACCTTAGTGTCCGTCTTACCCATTCCAGATGTCCGTCTTTCCCGACCATGTGAAGAAATAGTATTTCGATGCATTTTTTTCAATGACCCAGAATACATCAATGTTGGAATAAATTTACTAGTATCAACGGTAATTATGATAGAAAAGGACCTGAAGTTTCAATTTGTACAACAACTGCGATCATGAAAGCTATATATGTGTAAAAATTGAGATTACACCTTAGGGTGTCCGTCTTTACCTACTTTCCCCTATGTAAATAGTCCTTAAAATTTCCAACAAGTCGTCCATACATCGGAAGATAGGTACTTTTACAGGGAAAAAGATTTTCTAACAACAACTTTTTTCAAAATAAAAAGTGCAACTTTTTTATATTTTCATTGAAAAAAATACAACTAATCCTAATTTTGTTTAAAGTCAAGATAGCGATATAGTGTACTGGACAAAGTTTTAGATCTTATTAAAATGTATTAACTTTTGTCGAAGACGTCAACTTCCTATCTGTTATAGTTTTTGGAATATAAGTCATATTTGTGTGTAAATTCTCACGTTTGACATGTTCTTGGCATGTTTCTAAATAGAGAAAAGCTAGCAGAGCATGTAAATAGCGATAATTGATACATAAAAATGTTACGATTTAAACATTAATAGTATTTTTTCAAAGAAAAAAAAAAATTAAAAAGTTGTTGTTCGAAGAACTTTTTCCAAGTAAATGTATCCATTGTCCGATGTATGGAAAACTTGTTGGAAATTCTAAGGGCTATTTATATCTATTTTTCTCAGAATTTTAAAAGCATATGTTTTCGAGAAAAATGAATTTTAATTTTCAAAATGTTTTTTTAATGAAAAAATGATGATAATTTTTAATAAAAACCTGAGCAATTTCTAAATTTCATTCTCTGACCATTTTTTTGTAGATGTTATAGTTTTTAAATTAAGATTTTTTGAAAAAAAAAGTTGAAAAAACTCAAAATTTAATAAAACCTACAAAAAAAATCAGACCTGCAAAATTTTAGTCAAAGAATGGAATGTAGGAAATTATTTTGGTTTTCATTAAAAATTATCAAAAACGTCGACGTCATCTTCCGATGTATGGACGACTTATTGTAAATTTTAAGGGCTATTCACATATATTTTTTTTGGGAATTTAAAAAAAATACGTTTGGAGAAAAATGAATTTTAATTTTTAAAATAACTTTTTTGTCAACGGGATTTTTTCCCAAAATTATTTTGGTAATTTTTTGTTTTAACAATTTCCTACATTTCATTGTTTGACAAGAATTTTGTAGGTATCATAGTTTTTAAGTTATAAATTTTTGTAAAAAATTAAGAAAACAAATTTGGCTTTTTCAAAAAAGTAGTCTAATTGTTTTTCGAATATTTCAAGTATGCAAAGTTGCTTAACTCTTTGGGGTCGTGTGTCTGCTCTCAGCCACCACAGCAAGGAACTATACTAATCTTATACTTTACGCAACAATTTATCGGTTCACACTTTTTATAAACTAATTTTAATGTCTAGCGAACATGATCACGAATCGGAACGGTGCTTCTATAAATAATAAATCACAGTACTCAGCATGAACAAAAGTTGTTACCCATGCTTGAGGAAAGGTTTGATGCAAAATTTTATGCATTGCGGCAATTGTAGATGTAAAGAGCATTATTCGGTATGTTGAAACAAGAAGATTAAAGGCGGAAGACACCAAACTAATTGTTTTTGTGATATATGCGAAGACCAGGGCTGCATTTTAGGGACTGTTTCAAAAAATATCACACGAAGAAAAATGTTTACACATAGTCTTTATATGAAAGTAACACATTGAAACACATGTTTAGTAGATACTTATCTGAAGTTAACAAAAAAAATTAATCATGTTCATCTTCCATAATCTCACAAGTTACTAATATACTGCATATAATCTCACAAAGTAATACATCGCTGCTTTTTCAAGTAAAAATAATTACGACCAGTACGTAATTATTTCATGTTCAAATTTAATACGACCGCAAAGGGTTAAATGACCCATGACTTTACACCCACAACGTTTCACTACTATCTGAGACGGTGCTGCCAGCTCCTAAGACGAGTTGGCATGAAATTCGTCGTAAACGATGTTGGTTTGTCCGATTTTGAATGTTTTCACGCAACTAGTAGTTTTTTTTTTTTTTTTTTTTTTTTGTCACATCAAATTGCATCACGGAAAAAACGCTGTGGAAATTTAATTTTTAGGAATTATATCTTCAGCTTTCGCTTATAATCAGATAAGAGTGTATAGATCATGTTGGCCATGCTTCACTGTCAATTTTTCGTAAATTTGGAAAAAGAGCGTCGTGAATTAATCCTGTGCACTCATTTCGAGAATCCGGAGTTGTCACATCGGGACATCGGTAAGATGCTGGGAATCGTCCAATCCACGGTCAGCAGAGTACTAAAACGATACTTCGAGAACCTAACCATCGACCGGAAGGTGAAGAACGGCAAAAATGGATGCTCCGTCAGTGAAAAAGATCACAAGCGCGTAGTTAAGCAGTTTAGACGTGATCCGAGAAGTTCGGTCCGGGATGTCGCCAATAAGCTGAATTTGTCAAGTTCATTCGTCCAGCGGACCAATCAGCGGGAGGGCCTGCGTACATACAAGGTTCAGAAGGCTCCTAACCGCGACGAAAGGCAAAACATGGTGGGGAAGACGCGAGCCCGGAAGCTGTACACCGAAATGCTGACGAAGCCGCATTGCCTTCTAATGGACGACGAAACCTATGTCAAAGCGGACTTTCGTCAGCTGCCGGGCCTGTTGTTTTTCTCCGCAGAGGACAAATTCAGCGTTCCGGAGGAGATTCGCAAGCAGAAACTATCCAAGTTTGCCAAAAAGTACATGGTGTGGCAAGCGATCTGCTCTTGCGGAAAGCGGAGCGCCCCCTTCGTGATGACCGGCACGGTAAACGGGCAGGTTCACCTTAAGGAGTGCCTACAGAAGCGCTTACTACCACTATTGAAGCAGCACGAGGGCCTGACCATCTTCTGGCCGGATCTCACTTCGTGCCACTATTCAAAGGACGTGTTGGAGTGGTACGAAGCCAACGGGGTCACCTTCGTGCCAAAGGAAATGAACCCGCCCAACGCGCCGGAGCTTTGCCCAATAGAGAAATATTGGGCGATTATGAAGCAGGCCCTCCGGAAGAACCCAAAAGTTGTCAAATCGGAGGCGGACTTCAAGAGAACCTGGATTTCTGTTCAAAAAAAACTACAACCTGACGTTGTACAGAACCTTATGGACGGGGTAAAGAGGAAGGTGCGAGCATACGGGCTTGGGCTCGATGTATGAATAAAAAGAAAATGCCAAAAGTTGTTCAATAGTTTTTATTTTACTGTCTAAAATTTTCAAAAGGATCGGTCTACTGGGCGAATTTCTACAGCGTTTTTTCCGTGATGCAATTTGATGTGACACACCCTTTAAATGCAAATCGATTTTCAAATGCTAGTATGCTTGAACGCATTTTTTAAATGAATGGCTATTGTTTCAACTACACTGCCGTTCTACGCATAGTTGTCCCATGTTACTTTTTGACAAATTTCTCTTTTCTTCATAAAACGATGTTTTTATGCCTAATTTTCCAGAAAAACCACAAAACGGTCCAAGTACAGGAATTTTTTGTCACGCATTCGTCAGGGCTAATGCACTCATTTCTGGTTTGGAAGAACGAACTAATTCTCAAACGAAAAAAAATAGTTTAACAAAACGTGTGTACACCTTGTTAGCGAATGCTCAATAACAATGAGATTTATATTCTGCAAAGGTGTTGCAGATCACTCCCTTCTTCATAAAGCGTTGTTTTTATGCATAATCATTCGGAAAAAAAACACAAAAAAACTTATGGTATGTTCCCAATATTTAAAAAAAAACATCAAGTTTAATTGTCCCATGTTGTTGTTCTAAGCATAACTGTCTCACCATGTATTTTTAAGCCGTAATCAAGTCTGTCTGATTGAAGTGAGGGAAATCTTCATATTTTATTAAACAATAGTTAAATGCTTATAAAAAACCCGGTGTATTGCCAAACTAAAAGGCTTAAAGCTTCTGGTAGACAAATGTGCTAGAAAGCTTCGATTGCGCTTTTCTCAGTTGCTGATTTTGGAACATGGGACAACTTTGCGTAGAACAACAGCACAGATGTTGTAAAGTTCTTCGAAAAATGCAAATAAATAATTATAAACTAGCTGACCCGACGAACTTCGTCTCGCCCAAAATAGATTTCTGGATTTGAATACTTTCAAACATTCACGTTTTCTTACTAGTTGAACGTTAGTGAGTCCAATCACTGAACTCTTCATTGATTGATTACCCTTTGACCCTTTACAATTTCCTTTTACTATAAATTGCCTAGTACTTCTACAAAAATTCGTCCTTATAATATAAAATTATTTACAGACGCAATTCTCGTTCAAGATTCTTCAAGCATTTGGAAATAACATGTTTCTCAGTTGCATGGAATGCATGTTTGATACAGAAAATATTACAAAATAAAGACAGCTCAAATCGGACCATTCCTTCCTCGGGTTTAGGGCACGCCAACACATTTGGCCTTCCATTTTTGTTTATATAGATAGAATATATGGTCGGTATTAAGTCAGACCGGACCATGTGACATTTTTATGATTTCGAGAAAATCGAACATAAAGTTTAATGCTCTGCAATTTTCAAAGCCTTTCATTTTTTTGTCCAATATTGTTCTCAGAAATGTGAGCTACTCTCTGGCAATATTTTGACGTATGATAGTTGTAAAAAAACTTCAATTATCATGCCAAAAAAAGGCAGTTATTTGACTCTTCGAAATATTTCTCAATCAATTAACAGTTGTGAGTCAAAGTGTGCCATTCTGCTATAAAATATAGAGCGAGAAGGAGAAGGTAAACAAGTTAAGCATAAACTTCCCATTTTCAATCATCAAAGACAGAATTCGTCAATAAAATCGTCAAATTTAAATTCATTGTCATCGCTACAGCCTGAATCGCACTCTGAAATAGTACATTTTGCGATCATTCACACTGAAGACCAGCATTTTTCACTGATCCGTTCAGTCAGAGTGGACCAAGTTTATTTTTTAATATACTCAGAATGTGCATATTTTACACTAACGGGTTCAAGCATATTTCGACAAGGTACCTATTAGCTTCAAGAAAATGTTTTTGACGTAGGACTACGTCTTTCATTTCTATACCGGGGTGTAAAATCAAAGTTTCGAAAACGAAAGCGTTACGCCGGAGACCGAGATTTTGAGCGTCAATAGCTCTTAAACAACTGACCGAAATGGTATGAAAAACACTTCATTCGAAAGATAAAATGTCTACGCGGTATATACTTGTTACTTTTTCATCCAAAAAGTTGTTTCAATTGCCTTAAAATTGCTTTTAAAACAGGCTATTGAAATCACCAATCGGTATATAAGCGAGCGCCGCTCGTAAACCCACTCAGTTATAATTGAACAGCGATTGGAGCATGTTGTCGCTGTTCTGCTGAAGCTGACTTCGTTCATCATGAAAGCGCTGGTGACCTGACCTGACCTGACCTGACCTGACCTGACCTGACCTGACCTGACCTGACCTTATGTTTTCTAACCATATAACACTGCGACCAAATACATTTGGTTTTGTGATTTTTCAATCAAGTGCGATTAACGTAAGACCACCTCTTTCGGGATGTTTACCCAACAATTTCTCAAAAGAGAAATGGGTGTTCTGAGAAAGGATGAGCGAACGCAAAAATAATGTAGACTAATTTGATGCAGCAGATATTTTGTCTATTGGAAATGTAATACAAATCATATCACAATTCAAGCAATGTATTATGCATTATACAACTTTCGTGTGTAACGTAACGCTCTCGTTTTCGAAGTCCCCCAAATATTCATTTATTCATTCATTCAGAATTGATTCAGATGCAACTAAAAACAAATGATCACTGAATCAACGATAGTCCTACGTCACCCTTGCGGTTATACCACAGATATAACCTACTTCCTGTTTTTTGGTTTGAATTCAGCGCTAGGAGATTGTTTAAATTCAATATACAAATCATTGTCACATGATCCACTCTGTCTGCACATGATATAGAGACATTTCACCATGGTAAATGGTACATAGTCCGCTCTGACTGCATACTATGAGGGATTTTCGTTGATCAATCATAACAATTTCGATCCGTTATTCCTGCTGCATGCGTGTTTTTCCAAATCTGATAAATGTGGTATGTAGCTTACATAATACTTAACCAAATGTAATCAATAACTCGAAATTTTCAATTTTGCGATTTGCTCCTCTCTGACTTAACACCGACCATATAGGAATGCGTTATTCCGTCTGAAAATCCTTTTCCACTATCGAACAAAAATCAATTTCGTTAGCGCCAACATCAAATGGACTAACAACGCTTAGCTAATTATATGGGAATTCAATTTTCCGGGTTTTCACTCCGCTATATTAATCTACGGGAAGAGACGAATACAACGAAATATAGATGACTCAAATTGAACCATTCCTACCTCGGGTTTTCCGCTTACCAACAGATTTTGCCTTACTTTTTTTTATTTATATAGATATAAGATATGGGAATGCGTTACTTCGCCTGAAAATCCATTTCCACTTACGAACAAAGATCAATTTCGATAGCGCAAATATCGAATGGACTAACGACGCTTATTATGATGTTATTTTCGAACATGTGGGAATTAAATTTTCCGAATTTTTTGGCCTTCCTCCAGGATTTTCCGAATTTTTTTCGATTTTTCTCTCCACTATATTGATCTACGGGAAAAGACGAATACAACAAAATACAGGAGGCTAAAATCGGACCATCCCTTCTTCGGGTTTTCCGCTTACCAACAGATTTTGCCTTACATTTTTATTTATATAGATAGATATAAGATATGGGAATGCGTTATTTCGCCTGAATAGAGAATAGTCAGCTGACTATCTGACTGACTATATCCATAGTCAGTTAGTATTGACTTTTGGCTTCTTCACGCAGTTTCTCCGCCAAAACGACTGAACAGTCAGTCGGGCGTTTAGTCGCTATCTCCCTCTACCGACTTGACTATATCATTTCATTCTTCCCAGTCAAATTGTCCTCATTGCATTCTGAAGTGACTTCCCCCAAAACCAATTCGTTCTTCTCTTTTTCTCTCCCATGTACATGTGCATGCATCGATGTTTGAGTTCAACGTGGTTTCACATACGCTACAGGTGAGCTAGATTCTTTTGTATCGTACACGAAAATTACTCACACGTATAAAATAGCGTGCAGTGTGTGTGCGCTATTTCGTACGCTATTTACTAATACTAACGCGAGGACCTTTGTAGCATACTTGATAAATGTCTAAGTTCGTTGGTTTGAGTTCACGATGGGTAGACAATAAACCGTCCATTGATAGGGTAACTTCTTTTTTTTGCATCAGAAATCATGGTTTCGTTCCTCTTTATATGGACGTATAAATAATATTGTGTACGCGGGTATAAAATTAGTGTCAGGGGGAAATGGAAGTGTGGATTGAAGTCAGTTGAATGAAGAAGCAGATTTGTATTCATTAGTCGAGTCAGTTAAAATAACAACTGACTGGACTAGTTCACCAGTCATCCTCGCTAGTCAACGCTAGTCAATTCATTTTCTAGTCAAGTCACTTTTTGTTGGCGTCGATTGCCGGAGCAGTTCTAGTCGAAGCGAAGCTGCTGAGAGTAGAGTCGGTCCTCATTTTTCACCTTCGAAGATTTCGGGCCCTGGCTTGAACTTTCAGGAGTCCAAATAAGACAAAATATTGTTTTTTGTCGACCCGATAAGATCAGTATATCGATCACTCTCATCGAATTTTAGTGAGTTGAATGGAAGTGCTTAGTCAACGTGGCATGTGACTTGAATTATTCTATCTGATTTTGGTCCAATGAAATACTCGCGCTCCCTACGAAACGTTACATGTTAGGGATGAGAAATTAAACAAAAAAAAACAATTGTACATTGCGCTCTTCATTGTGATTACGTTTGGATTTCAAATTGAATTGCACTAATCAGCTACCTCGAGTCCTTGTACTTCGGCAATTTGGTGTACAACCAACCCAAGAACATTGTTGCGAGTGCTACTTTGACCACCTGCAGAAACGACATTATGATTATGGAAATTATTCTATTCTAGAATCGCGAATTCTTTCTTACGTTTGCCCTGCCTCGGATGGTTGTGGTGTTGAAGTGACGATGCCACCCCTGCAACGACGGATCGTCCAGAGGAACTTCTCTTCGTTTATCGGATGGTGTTTTGGAACACATCTAAAGTTATGAATTTTACCCAGTTTGTTTGTTTGAGAGACAATTTTGACAACTAGAACAAAACCGAACTCGCCGACTGCTTGGATAGTTTCAATTTGCAAAATTCAGTTGCAAAAGCAAATGAATGATGACGTGTCACACAGGGAACATTAGTACCTCGTTCAGGTCAGGCCCATTGTTCCTTCAGAAACAGTAACAGGCAAGTGTACTTTCTCGGGGGGCATTTCTAGAGCCGAAATCAGATCGGAAGGTATGCTCGGGTGGGTTGCAAATAACTCAACCGTCGCGTGTATCGCAGCTGAATCTGACTTCTCTGCAGGTGAATCCTTCGGTGGCAAACGAAAATGTAAACAGAGGAGGGAAAAGGACCAGATTGTTATCTTCTGCTGGCGTTGCATCAGTGGTGACGTTGTAGGACAAATTCCTCTTTTGACAGTCCCCAGAAGCGAATGGTGAGAGAAGTCTTGTTATTATTTATTGGTCTCCTGTGATGCCGATGTTTTGTCGTGCTTGATCCTTACTGGGCGGTGGCTATTTCTTGTTTTTTTTTCTTTGGTTTCTAGGGCAATTTCGGATCGGGTTGAGTAAATGCCGAGTTGCGGGAATTGAAATCCAATAAAAACATTCTCTCCTACTTGTTGTTTGATGTTCCCTCCCGACAGGATTTGTTTTATGTTCGATTCTCGTGGGAATTTTGATGGATTTTTAATTTTGGCACAAGTTGTTTCGATGCATAGCGAAGATAAGGCCAGTGATCTTCTAATTCTTACGTACACCTATCACCGCCGTTCAGCATCGCTGCATGCCGAATTAGTGCCGTCTCACTGGGCACCAGACTTAACGATCTAAACCACACACAGTTTATCTGAAACATGACACAAGCACTCTTCCTCCTACCTGGCTAACATTTGCCCTCACGTTCGGTCCAGGTGTAATTTTGGTCAACCGTTTCAACTACCACTCTTCTCTGCTGAGTTTCAACTTTATGCAATTTTTTGCTTGTCAGTTCGCTATCGACAAAGAAGAGAAAGAATTAAAAAAATCAATGAGCAACATGAAAATTGACGTTTAGCCTACTGGTCACAACAATCTCGATGAGCGGCTCGATTTGGGTGTCCTTGAGTGATTATGCTGGACATGGCAGGCTTTGATTTGGACTTGCCAACCGGAGACCACCCCGATGCGTAAAATGAGTAAAAACGTCGTTATGACAGCGCTTTCTTCTCTGTTTGCGGCGCCGCCTACAGACAAAAGGACGAACATTAAAGGGGAAAAGACAAACAAACCCTTAATTTGGATGATCCTTAAACCGCCTCTATCTTATCAAGCAACACGAGGAACAATGTGCGGGAACATCAATTCAAACATCAATAAAAATTAAACCAAAAGCAGTAAAACTTTATCGGCTTGCCGCTCACCCAAGTCGGTCTTAAAACAAAGCGATGCGGTAAGTTTCAACCCCTAAATTACATCGCACCCTTTTTTGATTTCGACCAGACCCGAGCGAACGTTTATCTAAGCAACTATAACATTGACTAATTATGAATGTTCGATTGGAAAGCGCCTTTTGATTGCGTTCTTGCGATCAGACCTACACCGGCGTGTGTGTGTGTGTGTATGCATGTTTGTGAAGATCCTTGGCTTACAGTCCTGTAATTACAGCTCACGACATGCATTAGGCGGCTTTTTTCAAAACTCAAAACGAATCTCAACTCTGGATTGTTTGTTAGAATATTCAAGCTTCATTATTTTCAACCCGGGAGGTTCGTCAAAACATTGTGTTTGATAGCCCAAACGACTAAAATATTAGGGAACTAACAACTTCTTGTTTGTTTTACAAACAAACGAGCAGTAATTTTGCAGTGATTACCTACCTGCTAAATAAATGTGTCTCAAGCCAGGGGCGCATCAGGGCCCCCCAAATGAGGCGCGGCACGCGGCAGAACGGCAAATTGATTTAAATGGTGTCACTCAACGCGCCGTGTGCGATGTAATTTAAGCATAAACAGAGCCTTGTCGTAAATTGGGTGCATAATCTGGCGCGTTCGGATCCCTTCCGACTGAACGCCAACGGGGATCACGCACTTTGGGGATGGTGTGCAGACACACAGCAAGCCACGCTGCAATTGGGCACCCGGAATGCCTACTTGGACGGTATGAGCTAAAGTCAAATGTATAATGTAGAATGTGTCGTGTCTCACTTTTTCAATGTAAACAACGCACACTGAAGTTCGGCTTTAATTCAACATTGTGGAGACTCGATTCAAGAGAGAAGAGAAAAATATATATTCATCTCGAAGTGTATGCATGTTTGCTTGGATCCAATTTAGCTGCCGAAAATTGAATCTAATTGTTCGCTCGGGGCATATTCGGCTTGAATCTGGTGCGATTCAATGTTTACCGACTGCTTGTTTTTTTTTGCACCTGAAGACATGTGTGTGTGTGTATCAAAAGTGCGTCGGATATTCTCCACGTCATACGCAGGATATGGAAACACGCGATCCGTCAACTAAACTTCAACTAAAATCCACATTTTGAAGCTCATAAACAAACACAGCTGATCGATCACATTTTATCTATTTTTAGATTCCAAGCTAGAAATCTATGTATATTCAGTAGAGTACCAATGAAAATGTCCATCTCTAATTTTCAAACGGGACGGAAAAACTACCCTATGTAAAATATCAGCTCTATCGGACTTTATTTACTAGTGTCGCACATCCGTCAAAGTTTGAATTTTTTATAAACCAAAATATCACCTATGCACGGAATTGGGGTTTTCAAATGTGTTAAAATTGCATGAAACATCGAGATCTACTGTCATCTTGAAAATGTATTTTGTCCAAAATCGACACTCTGAGAGTCGTTTTATTCGGAATGTCTCTGTACCAAAAATAACGAACAAATCTGTACGTGTGGCAACACTGCATGGGACAATTGAGCTTGATGTTCGATGTGTTTTTTCAAAAGCTAGGAAGAAACAATAATTTTTTTTTGTGTTTTCCGGGACATTAGGCATATGAAAAACTATGCGTAGAACGGCAGATATACCCTATGCAAAATATAAGCTCATTCGGACTTCATTTACTAGTGTCAAAATTGGAGTTTTTTGAAAACCGAAAAATCACCCAAGGGAGTCGGGGTTTTAAAAACATTTTTTGGTGTCAAATGTTTTTAAATTGGCGATGAAACGTCGAGATTTACTGTTATCTAAAAAAAAATTTTTTTTGTCTATAATCGACTTTTCAGGCAGAAAAACGACCAAATACCAAAAAGTCAATTTTTGACCAACATTTCTGACACTTTCGTTCAATTTTTGTTCGCGTCACTTTTTGTGGTTCTTTAAAAAGATCCCAAATCATTATTTTTAAATATATGTAAAAAATGAAAGACGTGTTTACAAAAAATTACATATGTTCCAAGGATTTATTCATATGGGAAAATCGGGAAAGACGGACACCCCTGTATAATTGATAAATTAAATTTTTATTTCCATATTTAATTATGTACAAACTTGCAATACAGTGTATCAATATTTTTGACACTTACTGTGTACACCTGTACACCTGTAAATAAAAAAAAAAGACGGGTGGGTAATGTCGGGGACATAACCGGAGTGACGTAGGACTATACAAAGGGGACAGCTTTTGTTAAATATATATTTTAAATATATTGTTTTATTTTCTTCTCCTACGTGAATACCTACCTATGTACCTTAAAAATGGATTAGTTTACTGTTTACTCTTCATGAATATGTTGATGGTTCTGAAAAGAACCTTTGGTGTTGTGTTTTTGTTATCACTCGATATTCCCATCTTGTTCGGTTAAATCTTCCTGTTTAGCTATTGCGTTTGCCACTCGCCACAGCTTTCACAGTTGGAAAATTTCTTCCCATCCAGCTTGTGACATGTTGTTCAGTAAATTACATTTGATGCGACGTGCCGGAGAAACACTTTGCCACTCACTGAAACTAATTGTTGCCTTGATGAGCGCCGAACCGAAGCTGCTCTGTTCTTGATGCGGGTTTTCTGATTGTCGTGAGCAGCTTTGCAAGCCAACTCGAGTACTACTGGTATACTGGTGCTCCGGCACCAATCCGTTCGGCCTAGTTACCCTTGCGGAGCAATCAATGAATGCGACCAACAGGGAACTGGAGACTTGCACGGTTCGAGTGAGACTTTGCCTTTCCCTTAACTTGTCCTCCTTTGTTACGTCCACGATGCTGATGCCGTACAACCACACGGGTTTACGGTTTGAAAGAAAATAAGATATTGTTTGGGGTCCGCGTGTTTTATACTCTAGCGGTACACACTCACAGGATAGAGAAAAATCGGCGGACTCAGCCAGAGGGGCGAGTCCAACGAGACGAACGAATGAGCGTTAAAAGGGAGCGATGGCAAAAAAATACATTCATTACGATTTGTTCGCTCGTTGGATTCACATGCAGGCTAAAAAGGGTCCTTTTCAGGATCACAAAATTATCTTCAATCTAAAGAGTTTATTGTTTTGTTATCACTCGACATCCCCATCTTGTTCGGCTAAACCTTGCTGTTTAGCGATTGCATTTGCCACTCGCCACAGCTTTCACAGTTGGAAAATTTCTTCCCATCCAGCTTGTGACATATTTTACAGTAAATTACATTCAATGGCACGTCGCATTACCACCACTCAGTATCGGATTGGAGGTAATTTTAACCTGTAATTGAACATTTGCGATGACAGTGGTACAGTGTCGACCTTCAATGTGGGGTCATAATTTGGACCCCGAACTCTATGTTTACAAAAATGTCCAACTAAATATGTCGCATTACTGGTCCGTCCAATTAGCTAAATGTCGAGATAAGTGTAAATTACTGTACTTTCAATCTAGAAGCAATTTAAGAATTGGTGAAAATCAATAAGCTCAGAACAACTGCCAAATTCACATACTCATCATATCCTGGCAAACAAATTATGAAAAAATCAATTTGTGTTTTATTATTATTTTGGATATTGTTTTAGAAAGCATTGAACTGTATTTCCTAAACTCTTTTTTGGAAGGTTTAATGGCACTGAAAAGCGCCTTGTTTTATGGAATGGTTCCAATTTAGAAAACTTAGTACTCGTGGTTTTGAAAAAAACCATTTCGAACGCCCTCGATGCCGTCTTGTTCTGGATTTGCCACCAAAGCAGTGTGTATAAAGAACAACCTTTTTTCTTCTGCTACCTGATGCCGTTTTACGATTGCGTTTGCCACTCGCCACTTATCGTCGCGAGCAGCTTTACCAGCTAACTCGATCACTTCGGCGGCCGAAACTATATAACGCCGGCTAGGTGAACTGGTGCACTGGTACTAACGAGCTCGGCCTAGGTACCCTTGCGGGGAACTCCAGATCAACACGGTTCGAGCGGGATTTTGCCTTTCCCTTCACTTTTCCTCCTTCACCATGTCCAGACATGGCTGCTTGGGATGGTTTGTTGATGTGTTGTGATGCGAACCGATGTGGTGTACGGTTTGAATGAGAATGATCGTTACGGCAGCGGAGCGGGGATTTTTAAGCTGACTGGCTGGCTCGAGAAATACGCATGTGTGAGACTGCGACCAATGTTTCGTTCATTTTTTTCTTTTTCCTTTCCAATCGTGGTTCATTCTATTTCGCTGCTGCTCTGGTTGCCCGTTTTGGTCGGTTCGATTTGAGGAGCACAAAATGGACCAATAAAAAATGGGCACATAGTGCATTTTGACAATGCTTGATATTTCACAATTATTCAATTATTTATCTCAAGAAAAATGAAATGTTATTCGTTATGATAGATGCGTAGATATATTTCCTATCAATTGATGCAAAAACCTTTGCGATCTATTGAGAAATGCTCGAGTTATAAGCGTTCCAAATCTTGCATTTTTTCCTACTTGTTCAGTGCCTAGATTTCCATTTCACCCCCTATATCTTCCGGTTAGACGTAGTCCTACGTCAACAAAAAAGTAATTTATTTACAAGAGCAGCTCGAGGTAAATTTTCGTCTGCAGAACACGAGGTTCTTATTGTTATCGAGTGAGTTTTGACGTAGGACTACGTCTTCCATTTCTGTACCGGGATGTAAGTTCAAAGTTTCTAAAACGAGAGAGTGACGCTGGACTGCTAGGTTTTGAACGTTAATACCTCTCTTCTGGCTGAACGGAGTGGTATGATAAACATTTCATTCGAAAGACCAAATGTCCACGTGTTATATGATTGTTAATTATTGACCCAAAACTTGTTTCAATAGCTTTAAAATTGCTTTGAAAACAGATTATTGAAACCGTATATAACCTCGCACACTCTCTGGTAATCCATTCAGTTGATGCGGCGATGTGAGATGAGGACGGCTGCCCTCAGACGCCTATGCATTATGCTCTCTTTTTCCAATTCAATTTCTCTTCTGCAGTTGAACCGAATGGAGAATTTAGTGAGAACCGAGATATCGATGATAACTCGATACAGATGGGTGCCAATGGCTGGATTTGGAATGGAAAAACACGAAATATATGACATGATGTAGTGGATATATCACCATATCTAAGAAATCACTTTGATGAAGGCTGCGTTACAAAATTATTTGTGTACCAATGCCGCAACCGTTTGTCGTTTCTTATTGTTGGGAAAGGGCATTATTTTTGCTGAGTAATTCCAAGGAGGAATCCATTCCTTCTTTAAGCGTTAATCCTTCTCCTTCGGATCAAATGAATGTTATGATAATCATTTCATACAAAAGAAAAAAATTATCCAAAAGTTATATGATTGCTATTTATTGACTCGAAAAATTGTTCCAATAACTTAGAAGAAGCTTTGAAAACAGGTTATTGAAATCATCCGTATCCGTATGTAGCGCGCCCACTTGGAAACCCATTAACACTCCTATACTCGCGCATTGGTCTGTCAGACCGAGAAATCAATAATTCATTCATTTCTCAGAAAATATCAACACTACGAATTTGCGATTCTCTCTTGCTTCGTTATTCGTCGTTCGTCATCGTTTAGCGTATCGCATGTGTTGGTACAAAAGAGACGCGTACCACTTTTTTAACACTTTCGGTCTGACACACCGACACGAGTATATGTGTAACTTTTTTGGACAAGAACCTTTTTTCTTATTTTAAAATATTGTTCAATGAAATGTATAAATTAATGTTAGTGGCGTGGAATATTTATTCAATATAATGCATAAGATCATTACCGGACCATTCTCATTTGATTTCAGTCCCTTTTGTAACTGGATACTCGTCGATATATTCTTCGTTAGATTCATTCGTTCAAAATGTTCTTGTAAATGTTTGACTTTCGTATAGTTATTTGCTAAATATAATGGTCATACATATACACACTTGTGAAAGAATTTCACTTGTGGAATAATTGTAAACAGTAAACTATAAACTAATCGGTGGCTTATGGTAATTTTTAACAGTTACAGTTTCGGGGATATTTTTTCATAATGGACAATATCGGCAAGAAAACAAGAAAAAGAAAAGGAAGTTCCTAGAACTCCTTTAATATCATCTCCTTAAGCCCCATCTAAAAAAGGAATTTTTTCTTAGTTTACCAAGAATACAGAGACAAAGAATATTAGAAATATGCAAACATTATATTCCAGAACCTCTATCATCTGGTAATTATCTAGAAGGTCGTTATACATTCTTCTCTTTGATAAAAGACCCGAAAATACGCAACAACTGCATGAAATGTAAAAAATATGTTTGTTTCGAGCATGCAGTTATGCTATGTTCTGATTCTTACTCAAATGAAACCACAATCGATTAATACGATTTTATGTTGTTTTATAGCTCTTTATATTATACTTCCATAAATTATATTCAGTTGCTTACTTTTAATCAATAACATTGAAAAATTTGAATTTCGTTATTTGTGTTGGAATATCAAAAATTACTCTGTTTTGAGAATGCTGAATTAGATGACTATTAAAACATAATAAAGATGAAGAAAACATATTTTTTGGAGTTTTTTCATTCAATCATACCCCCTTCTTCAAATGAATGCCAATAAAGCCTGAAAAATACACAATGGCATTATTACAGAGAAGTTCAATTTTCGGTCTGTGACACCGTGCGCGAGTATACGTGTTATGATTTTGCACGCGAGTACAGGAGGGTTAATCGTTATTGGAATGTGAGATGGTTTCGCTCTCAGGCTGAGCTACGAATATAATGAAAATCGAGGGGTTGTATCCGAGACACGACCGCTTAGGACGTAGGACCTCTCAATTTTTTTTTTAATTTGTTGGTTTATCATTTCGGATATTATTTGCGAATACGTCGAAAGTTCATAAATAACTCTTTAGTAAAAAGTTCCGGGGACCCTGAGAAGGTTTAATAGCTTGCGTGGTTTTAAAGAATCATTTCAAGAAGCAACGATTCATCCTTGCCTTTGCGAGAACGATGCACTAATTGGACATATGTCACAATTTGTTTCTATATATCAATGCACGCATTGCACTGATTATTTAACGAGAGGCATCTTCCGTGCATCGCCATTCAACAAGCATCAAACACGCGCCTAACAAATGCACACAGTTGCAGCGATAAACTTCAAGTGGAAATTTCGCTAGCATTTACAGCTCGATGGGAAACATAAAACACAAAACGAGCAGAATAACCGACCTTTGTTGTTTCGGGCACACAAAGATTCTAAGAATTTTCCTCTGAGGAGATGCAATACTTATATGCTAGCGACAGCTTACTTACTTCGCAAATATTCTCTTTTCGCTATCCCCCTTCGTTGTTTCTATTCTTCTTCTTCTTCTTCTTCTTTTCCTTTATTTACGGAGACTTTAAATCCAACGATTCATTCGTCTCCGACTGTTTCTATTCTTGCGGCTGCATAAGTTGCTCGTTATTGACAGCTCTGTTCGGGGAAGCACACAAATGGACAGAACAAATGTATGGGAAAATGGGAATGCTTCCAATTTTCATCAATTTAAACCATATACAGACTACGGGATTGTAATGTATAGCATATCAAATAAATCTTAGAAAGTTTCTGATTCGATTGGTATGCAAATCGTTAAAATCCGCTCGCAGCAAAACTAGTTATTAACGTTAACTTTATTTTATAAAAACGTGACCTGTTTTCTGATTTGGGACCCTTAATGTAAGACGTAGTCCTACGTCAAAAAAAAATGTGATCTAAAGAGGTTCTTTATACATTCCACACTGTCTGAGTATAAAACATGTTTCCTTTGCTTTCGTTATGGCACGATATAATATGGTGTAATGGACATTATCGAAGTGGATATTATATTACACTAGCTGACCCGGCGAACTTCGTCTCGCCCAACATTTATTTTTCGTTATCACATCCACGTTTTCTTTCCACTTTCGAACGAAGATCAATTTCGTTAGCGCAAACATCAAATGGACTAATAACGCTTGTCAATATGTAACTGTAGAACATATGCGAATTGAATTTTTCAAACTTTTTTTTTCAGAGTTTTCCGAAAATTTTCAATTGTTATGTTTGGTTGAAATATGTGTATTATTTTTATGGGACCCCCTCTCCATTCCAGAGGAGGGAGGGGTGTCATACCATCATAGAAACATTTCTCGTACCCAAAAACCGTCACATCCCAAATTTGGCTCAATTTGCTTGATTACTTCTCGAGTTATGCAAAAGTTTGTGTTTTATTTGTATGACAGCCCCCCTCTTAGAGAAGGGGGTGGAGTGTCTATCCAACATGGAAACATTTTATGCATCCTAAAACCTTCATATGCTAACTTTGGTTCTGTTTGCTTGATTAGTTCTTGAGTTATGCAGATATTTATGCTTCATTAGTTTGGAAGCCCCCCGCCCCATTTGGGAGGGGGGAGGAGTGTCTAACCACCATAGACACATTTTATGCACCCTAAAACCTTCACATGCCAACTTTTGTTTCGTTTGCTTGATTAATTCCCGAGTAATGCAGAAATTTGTGTTTCATTTGTATGGCAGCCCCCCCTTAGAGAGGGGGAAGGAAGTCTAACTACCATAGAAACATTTATTGTACCCTAAAACATGCCAACTTTAGTTTCGTTTGCTTGACTAATTCCCGAGTAATGCAGAAATTTATGTTTCATTTGTATGGCAGCCCCCTCTTAGAGAGGGGGGGAGGAGTGTCTAACTACCATAGAAACATTTATTGCCCCCACCAAACATGCGAAACCACCACATGCGAAATCTGGTTTCGTTTGTTTGATTAATTGCCGAGTAATGCAGAAATTTGTATTTCATTTGTATGACAGCCCCCCTCCTTAGAAAGACAGAAAGACAGAAAGACAGACAGACATCACTCCATTTTTATATATATAGATATCGTTCCACCCGTTTAGCATATTTTGTTCCACCTGTCTGATGTATGTAGTGTCTCCTGTCAGCGATTTAGTGATAAAACGCGAATTTCGCAGCCAAAGCTTGGAGAGTTCTATCTTTTTTCGCACTGTCATGGGTGATTTCGCGCTTTGCTCTGATTGGTTGATGAATAAAAATTGTTATTGAAGTAAAAAAAATCGCATCATTGTGAATGATTGTGCATCCGGCATTACTCGAAATTACGCGATTTTCTTTAACGCGATTTGCTCTAAAAAATGTAATAATGCTTCCTTTACAATGCAGGCTTTTAATCGCATGCGATATACTCACTCGCGATATATTTCAGTGCAGCTCTTTACAATGGTTAGCGATATCGCGCGATGATCTGTCTGTCAAACCTGCATCCCTCTAATCATACTGTCATTCGCGTTGACGGCGGAATGGTGTCGATATCTAGATACGACATTAGTTTGTATGAGGCCAACTATTCTCTATCAGATTAGTAGGTTCTAAGACAGTTTTAATTTGTTTAAATTTGTATGATTTTTTGACGTAGGACTACGTCTAACCGGAAGATATAAGGGGTGAAATGGAAATCTAGGCACTGAACAAGTAGGAAAAAATGCAAGATTTGGAACGCTTATAACTCGAGCATTTCTCAATAGATCGCAAAGGTTTTTGCATCAATTGATAGGAAATTTATCTACGCATCTATCATAACGAATAACATTTCATTTTTCTTGAGATAAATAATTGAATAATTGTGAAATATCAAGCATTGTCAAAATGCACTATGTGCCCATTTTTGATTGGTCCATTTTGTGCTCCTCAAATCGTACCGACCAAAACGGGCAATCAGAGCAGCAGCGAAATAGAATGAAGCACGATTGGAAAGGAAAAAGAAAAAAATGAACGAAACATTGGTCGCAGTCTCACACATGCGTAATTCTCGAGCCAGCCAGTCAGCTTAAAAATCCCCGCTCCGCTGCCGTAACGATCATTCTTTGTGTGGACACCGACTGGACAACATCGTTGCTGGACGGGCTGGACGGCGAGGGATCGAGTGCCTTTCTCAAGGCAAGAGGGCGGAGGTGGTAGCGCTGGAGTAAAGTAGAGTAGAGTTTTCAAAGGGCCTTTCTCAAGGCTAGAGACGAATGAACTGCAAAAGTTTAAAGTCTCTATAATACAATACCTTCCTTCCTTCCGTAACGATCATTCTCATTCAAACCGTACACCACATCGGTTCGCATCACAACACATCAACAAACCAACCCAAGCAGCCATGTCTGGACATGGTAAAGGAGGAATAGTGAAGGGAAAGGCAAAATCCCGCTCGAACCTTGATCTGGAGTTCCCGCTCGTGTTGATCTGTAGTTCCCCGCAAGGGTAGCTAGGCCGAGCGCGTTAGTACCAGTGCACCAGTCCACCTAGCCGGCGTTATATAGTTTCGGCCGCCGAAGTGATCGAGTTGGCTGATGAAGCTGCTCGCGACCATAAGAAAAACCGCATTCAAAACAGAACACATCAAGACAACAACAGGCAGTTGCAGCGAGTGGCGAGTGGCAAACGCAATCGCAAAACGGCATCAGGTAGCAGAAGAAAAAAGTTTGTTCTTTATACAAACTGCTTTGGTGGCAAATCCAGAACAAGGCGGCATCGAGGGCGTTCGAAATGGTTTTTTTCAAAACCACGAGTACAAAGTTTTCTAAATTGGAACCATTCCATAAAACAAGGCACTTTTCAGGGCCATTAAACCTTCCAAAAAAGAGTTTAGGAAATACAGTTCAATGCTTTCTAAAACAATATCCAAAATAATAATAAAACACAAATTGATTTTTTCATAATTTGTTTGCCAGGATATGATGCGTAATGAATTTGGCAGTTGTTCTGAGCTTATTGATTTTCACCAATTCTTAAATTGCTTCTAGATTGAAAGTACAGTAATTTACACTTATCTCGACATTTAGCTAATTGGACGGACCTGTAATGCGAATATTTAGTTGGACATTTTTGTAAACATAGGGTTCGGGGTCCAAATTATGACCCCACATTGAAAGTCGACACTGTACAACTGTCATCGAAAATGTTCAATTACAGGTTAAAATTACCTCCAATCTGATACTGAGTGGTGGTAATGCGACGTGCCATTGAATGTAATTTGCTGTAAAATATGTCACAAGCTGGATGGGAAGAAATTTTCCAACTGTGAAAGCTGTGGCGAGTGGCAAATGCAATCGCTAAACAGAAAGGTTTAGCCGAACAAGATGGGGATATCGAGTGATAACGAAACAATAAACTCTTTAGATTGAAGATAATTTTGTGATCCTGAAAAGGACCCTTTTTAGCCTGCATGTGAATCCAACGAGCGAACAAATCGTAATGAATGTATTTTTTTGCCATCGCTCCCTTTTAACGCTCATTCGTTCGTCTCGTTGGACTCGCCCCTCTGGCTGAGTCTGCCGATTTGTCTCTATCCGGTGAGTGTGTACCGCTAGAGTATAAAACACGCGGACCCCAAAAAAATATCTTAAGGTTTAACCTAACAAGATGGGAATATCGAGTGATAACAAAAACACAACACCAAAGGTTCTTTTCAGAACCATCAACATATTCATAAAGAGTAAACAGTAAACTAATCAATTTTTCAGGTAGATAGGTAGGTATTCACGTAGAAGAAAATAAAATAATATATTTAAAATATATAATTAACAAAAGCTGTCCCCTTTGTATAGTCCTACGTCACTCCGGTTATGTCCCCGACATTACCCACCCGTCTTTTTCTTTTTTTCTTTGAGTTATTTGTTATTACGTTGTTGTGACCCCAGTTTAAATTATTTTCTATGAATTTTCAGATATTCTCACCAAAACATACCATTATAATATAACATTATCTTTAGACACAGTTTTTGTATGATATTTTTTCACTACTTGCAAGCAAAAGTGATTTTCATTTACATAGAGTACTAAATTGATTTGGAAAAAAATAATTTTCATTCATAATTTTGATTTTAAAAGCGTGTTCATTTCTTCTGTAAACCCATATTATCACGCCTACCCCCCATTTCGTAATACGAAGTTCAATGCCGTCAACGCGGATTATTTGTTATGAACAAGTTCGTACTAGATTGGTGGAACAGAACCATATCGCTAGAAATGTGAATGCAAGTATAAAACTCCAAATAATTTATAATCTAAAAACCAACAAATTCAATCAAATATTAACAAAAATGTGTAAAAATAATTGTAATTATGCAGCATTACGCTTGCAATAGGTGATCGATTCAGCTCTCACTTTATGAAGCGTTTCATATGTATAGAGCTGAACATTTATTTCGATATATCGTTTAACCCATCAAGCATATTTTGTTCCACCTGTCTGATGTATGTAGTGTCTCGTATCAAAGCAACGCGATTTTCGCAGCCAAAGCTTGGAGAGTTCTATCTTTTTTCGCACTGTCATGGGTGATTTCGCGCTTTGCTCTGATTGGTTGGCGAATAAAAATCGCTATTGAAGAAAAAAAATCGCGCTCATTGTGGATGATTGTAAATTCGGCATAATTTTAAGAGGTTTTTTACGCGTTTTTTTTCACGCGCATGCATCAGTCGCGTAATAAAAAATTGATTTTTATAGGTTCGGGACCAATGGCACATATTTCTTTCATATTTTTTCTTGAAAGCTTGAAAGCTTAAATACAGAAAAGTTTAAATAAAAAAAATCCGGTAATGACAGTATTACGCCGTAAGACACCATAAGTGACACAGAACCCGCAAATCTTGAATAGTGATGTAACGCCAAAAAATGGTTTATCAAAAAGATTAACCAATTTCGAAATACATTATATAACGTTTTAATTCTAATTTATACCGGTGGTGAATTTTAGATATATTTTCGTCAAATACTTCACACGACACAGATAATTTGTCCGTATTTCTTTCACCAGGCCTGATCATCAACACAACAGTGGTTATTTTTCGATCTTGTATGAAGTAAGGGGCTGTCCACATACCACGTGGACAGAAAAAGCACGATTTTAGACTCCCCCTCCGTGGACAAGCGTGGACATTTTCATACTCCTCCCCCTGTTGTCCACGTGTACATTTTTCATTATTTTATTAGATTAATTTAGGAAATAACTGAATTGCGCATAAATTAAAATGTAATTCCATTTAATTTTATTTTGTTTCAAATTTTACTAGCTACATCACATTTTGTTGTGGCATATTGAAATTTTATGGCAGAGAAATAAGGAATGAATATGCATATTTTTCATATGAATCTCATTTAAAAATACTTGTAATATTTTATTTTCTTTTTTATTATCTGCCATGATATAAAGACTATTTGGTTTGCAAACACGGAAACGCGCAATATCCAATAACCAATCCGTATCCGAATATGAACCACACAATTCCAAAGATTGATCTTGAGCAACGCCAATCGAATAAAAATAAATGGATTTTAAATACTTATCAGCCTCAACTTTAGTTCACGATTTTTTAAACGCTTGCAAAGAAATGTGTTGCTATCACATAGAACACATATTCAATAATACAACGTTAATTTACGTTCACAGCTAAATTTCAGAAGTGTGTTTATTCCATCTGGTAATTTTGAAGCTTCCTGATGTGTTGGTAGTAGCAACAACAATTCTTGATTGTATATTGTGTCATAATATGAGCCCCATCAGTGCCGAACTTTTCGAATTTTTGAAGCGCACAGAAACGAACAGAACAATTTTATATGGAAGGATTGATTTTTATCAATTAAAAGAATTTCAAGAAAAGAATCGATTAAATTGGAAGCATACACTGATATCTATAGATCCTCATTTGACAAAGGATTTATTGATGTGGTTTTCTTAAATGTCGGGAACAAACAAAATGTTTTTTTTTGTGTTTTTTCCGAAAGATTATGCACAAAAACATCGTTATATGAAGAGGGTAGTGATCTGCAACACCCTTGCAGAATATAAATCTCATTGTTATTAGGCACTCGCTAACAAGGTATACACGTGTTCTGTAAAACTTTTTTCTGTTTGTTTGAGAATTCCAAACCAGAAATGAGTGCATTAGCCCTGCTGGAAGCGTGGCATAAAATTCTTGTACTTATACAGTTTAATTTATTATGGATTTACAAATAAAAGATAATGGGACAGTTATGAATAGAATATCAACATGGAACAATTGAGCGTGATGTTGTTTTTTAAAAGCTGGGAACAAACAATAACTTGTCTTGATAAAAAATACAAAAAAATTCTAGTTCAGGGATATCTTACGTAAAAGACGTTGCAATAAAAAATAAAGCGTTTTTGGTTTGCTTTCAAAGTTTCAATAGATTTCAAAAATATATTCCCAGTAACAATCAAATCAACCTGATTATTTCGCTTCCTTTTGATTCATAGAAAGTTTTTTCAGTAGAACTATTTACCACACAGATATTCTCTATCGAGTGGAAAATTATCCTTTAATTTTAAAATTCATGGAATAATGAGCGCACAGCAAATCTATGGCCAAAAATGCCCACTACAAACTTGAAAACATTCTATACAAGATCCAGTTTTTGCTTTGACGAATGCATTATTATATAACAGAGTTACAGCGTTTCAAAAATGATTCAAAATTTTCGTTGTCGCATTTTGCTCCTCTTTTTTTTGTCGAGTGTAGTTCTTCGCTTACTCTGGAATACGATCGGTCACAGGAAATGTCGGTTCATTCACACACTCAATTCACTTTTAGTCGTCAGCGCAGTACGAAATGTTTTCCGCAATCGTTCGGGGAATTTTTAGCGGGCGTAAATAGCGTATTAATAATATTTTCGATATTGAACATAAAAACACAAAATTCTAAGTTTCTTCTTTGTTACTAGGTTCCATTATTTTAAATATTTTACGACTGCATCCTACGCAAAATTTTCTTATCTTTCAAATGAGCAAGATAATTATTTTAGTGAACTTTCTAAATAAGAGTCAGTTCGAGACATACAATTAGGCTCGAGAAAAGTTCAACAATTTTATTTTAGGTTTGAATTGACCATATGCGTAAACGGATATTTTTTTTATCAAATATGATCTTCTATCACCTCCTGAAATATTCCGAATCAGCTACCTAATTCCATGTATATTTTCATCAAAACACTGAATGCTATCAGAATACTATCACTCAACTGTTTTAAGTTTGACGACTAGTGGAAAATTATTTTATACGCAATTCTGTATGAAAATCTATACAGACTAACTGTTCTCGAGATATAACAAAATGTATAAAACATTAAATTCGATGAAAAATCATTTACGCATATCATGAAATCTCAACCATTATGGAATCGTTTAATTTTTATAGTTTTGGGCTATAATGGTTTATAACTCCATAAGTATGAAAATACAGTCGAAGCTCTCTATAACGACATGTTGGAAGGTCCCTTCAAAATCGCATAGAAATTCTTTCTTTATTGCGACATTTCTCTATAACGACGATCCCTTGTGATGTCGCTATAGAGAGCTTTCACTGCACGATAATAGAAAATAGCTTGGTCATTCACTCATATTTTATAATAAACATTTTTATATATTTGAACGTTTGACTGAGCTGCACTCTCAGGCGGCTCAATCCGTTTATTGATAAATACGGAGAGTTTAGCATTTGTGAAGATGTATTATTAAATTTAATTTTAAATGCATAGGTGATTGTATTGAAAAAAAACTCTTCCTGTCCACGTGGACTCAGTCTATACTCCCTCCCCCCTCTTCGTGGACAAGCGTGGACATTTTGTTACCCCCTACCCCCCTAAAGTTGTCCACGTGATATGTGGATGGCCCCTAAGAAAGTGTGAATGAAATCGTAATGTTAACATTGAATTGAAAATAAAATTTCTCCCACCGATGAATATCGCCCTGTTGATGTCACCTCTACCCAATCGAGAAATGGTGAACTCATAGCCGCCATTGCCATCACTCTTGCCTACATTACGGCGTTTCAACGCGCACGCAGCTGTGCTGTGAGTGACGCGCAAGCTGTCATTCCTACCATTCTTCGTAGCTGTTTGACCACGCCCTCCGTTGCAACCTCATTGCGATCGATTTTCGTTTTCACCACGTCAGGAAAATGTCGCTCCCACGTTGTCTCTGGCTAAATATGAATTAAGTCGGAGAAGTAGAATCTCACTTTTCTAATTCTAAGCGATGAGACCACTACTCCACTTATTTCATATTGTAATATGGCACAAATAATGATGATGAACACGAGCACTGTTCGATTCGGCCTAAAATCTGCTGTTTAAATCAAGCCACAACTTATGGGTATTAGTTAGATCTGACAGATCGACTGGTGCTATGGGATTAAAGTAACCACAGAACACCACATTCAATTCTAAACTATGCCTATGATCTAAAATACCCAGAACTGGAGCTGACTTTTATCGATCTTCTGACCCTTATTGTTATCAAGTTATTGCTTCCTGTTTGTTTGTTTGCCACACTTGACTGATAGGAATTTCACAACCTGCAATAATTCCCTTATCACGGGTATCGTGAAAATGTCAATTATGTACATCCAAGTCTTGTTTCGTGATGAACCACACATGTGGTGTTCGTCTCAGTTTCGAACAATCCCACAACGCAAATATCGATAATCCAAGTCACTCTATAATCCACTAGTCACGTCGACACTTTAAGATCCACACAGTTTAACAAACAATACCCTCTGCGCTCGACACTTCAAGAAGCCCCATCCACGCCATTCCAATCGATACTAATTAATAAAGAAAGTTTAAAATTGTCACTGCTTTTTATACGGAGACCACACTAAAAAAACGCGTGTTTCTGGGGACCGACTCGAGTTTTGTGAAGAACAGACGCTCCCGAAGCCGTTGGCCGTAACCTTATCAATCTTCGTTCTTCGATCCACAGGCGCGCGCGCTCTCACACAGAGACGTGCAAACCTATCATAAAGGTGAACCGATTTCGGGACTGATATATAGATAAGGACGTCCACACACAGTGTTCGATATTTATACAACGCTCAGGGCACTCTCACACACAAGACTTACCTTTCTGCTGATAACAAGAATCCATCCGCTATGGAACCGCTATGATTCCCCGGGTTCCTTCGGTGGGAATCGATAAGCTATCATCGGTTTGTGGTTACGCGGCGTGAACGATTTGGGCAGAAAGATATTTTGCCCGGCCATGGGTTTGGGCCCCGATCGGGTTCGTTTGACATTGCGAAACAATTTTATCACTGTCGTAATACCGCATTGGAAGTGGTTTTGCTGTTAATCCTCTCTCCCGCTTAAAGTATGAGCTCTATTTAATTTTATTTAAAGTTGTCTTGAAATTTTTCTTCATTTTTCATCGTTTTTTTGACGTTTTTATCACTAAGCTCCTGCATACAGCTGAATCGTATCAAGTGAAATAGGTCTTATGACCATTACACAAGCAAAAACCGAGGAATGACCAACGTGATATATATATATATATATATGGGAACTTGTTATCAATTAAAAACCGACACAGGTGGTTAGCTGCGCCTTCGATATTGAACAGCTCATCTGTTCCGAGAACAAATGATTGCGTATGTCAGTGGCTTAAAGATTTTGTGGTTGCTGCTAAGAAATGATTTTAGGTTCGAAATTACGAACTTCAAGTTCCCATTCTTTTTTTTTTAATAAATGTAGTATTTGCGCAGCGAAAATTTCTTTTTTATTCAAAAATTCATTTGTCTTAAATTGGCTGACCGAATAGTTCAGGATTGAAAACGGGACACGCGAAACAATAACAAAAAAACACAATATTAGGACTGCAACTTAATTCGTTCCGTTTTTTTTTTTGCACATTTATTTGAATAATAAAATGAATTAACACATCATTCAGAGTATTGACCACCAGTAGCTTCTACTTTTAACTATAATTCTGGCAATTAACGGAATCCGTCGCGAAAGAAGTGCTCATCTTTTGAAGCCACGAATGAATCCAGTCAATTTTTGATACGTGGGTGGATTCTGGAGTGAAGCGTACTCCACTCAAAGCGTTCCGTATCGATTGAAAAGATACTGTTCGTTCGGAAGGTTCAAGCAATCAGCTCTTGAGTGGGTGAATCAGAATATTCTCCAAACAGTTAGAATATTAGCGATTCGTGTCTGGTCGCATAATCTGGACGTTTTTCGGCAATAGCTCGCTTTAAACGGATCAATTGTTGCCGGTAGAAGTTTCCATTGATCGTTTGACCAGGTTTTTAGCAGCTCATAGTGAGTCACACCGTTTTGATCCCACAAAATACAGAACATTATTCTGGCACCGTGGATATTCGACTTCAGCGTTGATGTTCTTGGTTGGTCGGGCTTGACATACGATCTTTTGCATTGTGGATTATCGTAGTGAATCCATTTTTCGACCCCGGTCACGATTCGACGCAAAAAGGCTTCCCTCTGTGCCGCTTCGGACATGCCAAATCTTTCGACATTTCTCACTCTCAGTTCGTATGGAACACAATTTCCTGACTTTTGGATGTATTCTGCGGCTTTGAGTTGTTTAGGAGTAGCTTGTCAAGTTACTCCTAATGATTCTGCAAGCTCTGTTTACGTTTGACACGAATCTTGATCGAGTAATGTCTCTAGTTCATGGTCTTCAAACTTTTTCGGTTGACCCAGACGCTTTTTGTTTTTAACATCAAAATCACCACTTCTAAATTGTCTAAACCGTTCCTTACAAAATCTATCCGGTGGTGCCGAGTCATTATGAACTTTCACAAGAATTCGATGCGCTTTAGTTGTACTTTTCTTCCAATGCACAATGGTCCAGGAGATGCATTTAAGTGGAAATTAGCATTCAGAACTTGACAGATATTCTCTAGACCAGCTATACTCAACCTGTGGCCCGCGGGTTTGCATGCGGCCCACCGGGCTCTTTTGGTTGGCCCATCTGATCCGTTACCATTAAGTAATATTAGTAGATCAAATATTTATTAAATATATTTAATCCGGACTAATCTTGCTGACGTTAGTGAATAAATATGAAATTATTACCTACTAACTGACCCGGCAAACTTCGTCGCGCCCACAATTGCTTTTCTGATTTATATAATTTAGAACACTCATGTTCCCCGAAAATTATTTCTCTGTGCTCGATCTATATTCGCAGCATATAATTTCTTTTTTAACATATGCATTTGATGCAGACTGAGACACTTCAATCCTGATACTGACTGTTCAAATCCGTTGCTCCGTTCTTGAGTTAAATCGCGAGGAACGGACACCAAATCATTTTTATTTATATAGATTATTTGACATACAACTATGTTTATCGTTGCTATCAAATCAGAAAGCACGTCACATTTTTATGAAATAGTTTTAACGTTAATAATTATTTTAGCTCAGAACGGATTTTGATGGTTTGCATTCCTATCGAACCGGAAATTCTCTATTTTTTCCGGAACGTAATACATTACGGTTCCCTAACCCATATACGTTTAAAGTTTAACGAAAATTGGAAGAATATACTTTTTCCTATCATGTTCCAGTGGTCGAGGTGCAATATTTAAATATCACTGCTAATCGGATGAGCATAAATCTGTCATTCGAAATGCAAATGCAGTATTCGTTCTAAGGACAATGTGGATAGACAAAACATTGCAATCTAAGCTCCACCGTATTCTGAGTGAACAAGCCATTCGCGAATTCAAATTACAGTATTCACAAATTATCAGCTATCTAACTAGCGACCAGACAGCAGGGAGGCTTTCGAAATGATTGTTCTTAAGGCCGAGTGTAAAGTTTACTTTTTCAAGTTGAACTTTTTCAAGGCTATAGGCGAATGAACTGATGAATTTTAAAGCCTATATAATTTGAAACAACAACATCATCAAAGTCATCTCGCTCCAACTATCAGACAGCAGTCTTTCTCAATGCTGATGTCACATAGCGGTTTTGCTCGCTTGAAGGAAGAATGAAAGATAGATATCGCTCAGTATGATGCCGTTTTGTTCGGTGGGGACACAACGTCGTTTTGTACGCCGTCTGGTGAGAAGTGCCTCTGTTTTTTTCGAATCCCATCACATTTGAATCTGTACTGGGGTGTAGGTTTCAAATTTCTAAAACCAGAACGTTGCGTTTAGGGAGCAACGCACAAAACCGTTAACACTTTTTTGTCGGTTGAACGGATTCGCCTGATAACCACTTCATTCGAAGAATCGAATGTCTACGAGTTACGAGGGCAGTCCAAAGTACTTAGCCTACAAAAAAAACAAAAATTTTGGAAAAGTGACGATTTTGACGTAGGACTACGTCTAACCGGAAGATATAGGGGGTGAAATGGAAATCTAGGCACTGAACAAGTAGGAAAAAATGCAAGATTTGGAACGCTTATAACTCGAGCATTTCTCAATAGATCGCAAAGGTTTTTGCATCAATTGATAGGAAATATATCTACGCATCTATCATAACGAATAACATTTCATTTTTCTTGAGATAAATAATTGAATAATTGTGAAATATCAAGCATTGTCCAAATGCACTATGTGCCCATTTTTTATTGGTCCATTTTGTGCTCCTCAAATCGTACCGACCAAAACGGGCAACCAGAGCAGCAGCGAAATAGAATGAAGCACGATTGGGAAGGAAAAAGAAAAATATGAACGAAACATTGGTCGCAGTCTCACACATGCGTAATTCTCGAGCCAGCCAGTCAGCTTAAAAATCCCCGCTCCGCTGCCGTAACGATCATTCTCATTCAAACCGTACACCACATCGGTTCGCATCACAACACATCAACAAACCAACCCAAGCAGCCATGTCTGGACATGGTAAAGGAGGAAAAGTGAAGGGAAAGGCAAAATCCCGCTCGAACCGTGTTGATCTGGAGTTCCCCGCAAGGGTAGCTAGGCCGAGCGCGTTAGTACCAGTGCACCAGTCCACCTAGCCGGCCTTATATAGTTTCGGCCGCCGAAGTGATCGAGTTAGCCGGCAAAGCTGCTCGCGACGATAAGAAAACCCGCATTCGGAACAGAACACATTCGGTTCGGCGGACATCAAGACAACAGGCAGTTGCAGCGAGGGGCGAGTGGCAAACGCAATCGCAAAACGGCATCAGGTAGCAGAAGAAAAAAGTTTGTTCTTTATACAAACTGCTTTGGTGGCAAATCCAGAACAAGGCGGCATCGAGGGCGTTCGAAATGGTTTTTTTCAAAACCACGAGTACTAAGTTTCCTAAATTGGAACCATTCCATAAAACAAGGCGCTTTTCAGGGCCATTAAACCTTCCAAAAAAGAGTTTAGGAAATACAGTTCAATGCTTTCTAAAACAATATCCAAAATAATAATAAAACACAAATTGATTTTTTCATAATTTGTTTGCCAGTATATGATGAGTATGTGAATTTGGAAGTTGTTCTGAGCTTATTGATTTTCACCAATTCTTAAATTGCTTCTAAATTGAAAGTACAGTAATTTACACTTATCTCGACATTTAGCTAATTGGACGGACCTGTAATGCGACATATTTAGTTGGACATTTTTGTAAACATAGAGTTCGGGGTCCAAATTATGACCCCACATTGAAAGTCGACACTGTAACGAAAATGTTCAATGTTCAATTACAGGTTAAAATTACCTCCAATCCGATACTGAGTGGTGGTAATGCGACGTGCCATTGAATGTAATTTACAATTTACTGTAAAATATGTCACAAGCTGGATGGGAAGAAAATTTCCAACTGTGAAAGCTGTGGCGAGTGGCAAATGCAATCGCTAAACAGAAAGGTTTAGCCGAACAAAATGGGGATATCGAGTGATAACAAAACAATAAACTCTTTAGATTGAAGATAATTTTGTGATCCTGAAAAGGACCCTTTTTAGCCTGCATGTGAATCCAACGAGCGAACAAATCGTAATGAATGTATTTTTCTTCTTCTTCTTCTTTGTTTTTAAGAGGCTTTAAACTTTGCAGTTCATTCGCCTCTAAGGATGTATTTTTTTGCCATCGCTCCCTTTTAACGCTCATTCGTTCGTCTCGTTGGACTCGCCCCTCTGGCTGAGTCTGCCGATTTGTCTCTATCCTGTGAGTGTGTACCGCTAGAGTATAAAACACGCGGACCCCAAAAAAATATCTTATTTTCTTTCAAACCGTAAACCCGTGTGGTTGTACGGCATCGACATCGTGGACGTAACAAAGGAGGACAAGTTAAGGGAAAGGCGAAGTCTCACTCGAACCGTGCAAGTCTCCAGTTCCCTGTTGGTCGCATTCACTGATTGCTCCGCAAGGGTAACTAGGCCGAACGGATTGGTGCCAGAGCACCAGTATACCTAACAGCGATTATAGAGTTTCGGCCGTCGGAGTGCTCGAGTTGGCTTGCAAAGCTGCTCACGACAATCAGAAAACCCGCATCAAGAACAGAGCAGCTTCGGTTCGGCGCTCATCAAGGCAACAATTAGTTCAGTGAGTGGCAAAGTGTTTCTCCGGCACGTTGCATTAAATGTAATTTACTGAACAACATGTCACAAGCTGGATGGGAAGAAATGTTCCAACTGTGAAAGCTGTGGCGAGTGGCAAACGCAATAGCTACACCGGAAGGTTTAACCGAACAAGATGGGAATATCGAGTGATAACAAAAACACAACATCAAAGGTTCTTTTCAGAACCATCAACATATTCATAAAGAGTAAACAGTAAACTAATCCATTTTTCAGGTAGATAGGTAGGTATTCACGTAAGAGAAGAAAATAAAACAATATATTTAAAATATATATTTAACAAAAGCTGTCCCCTTTGTATAGTCCTACGTCACTCCGGTTATGTCCCCGACATTACCCACCCGTCTTTATTTCTCAACATAGTCTCCTTTTAGCTCGATACACTTGAAAAAAGTTACACGGTGCCAAATCTGGAGAATACGGAGAATACGAGCAGCAGTTCGTAGTGCAATTCGACCAATTTGGCCGTGGCGACGGCGAAATTTCCACGGTCGAAACAAAACAACGAGTCCGATTCGGCTGAAATTTGGACAGTAGCCATTTACGAGAATGTACTACACGATAAGTAATCTCCCTTGCGATACTGACACCATCGGGCAAAGAGCTATGTACTTATCGGACCGCCCTCGTACATGCTGGTTACTTAATGACCCAAAAGCTTGTTACAATAGAACTATTCAAATCACCAAAATCTATAGATATGGGTCCTTCGTAGTCGAGATTTGTTGATGCATGTCGTTGGCTATCAGTGAATGTTCTCTATATATTGTGCTCGCCCTGACTGTGAAGCATTCATATATTTACTGTACAGGTTCCTCAATGTAGTCGGTATAAACCTACAGTGAAATCACCCGACACAGGGAATAAATATTGAGTATGACTTACCGGCTCGACAGTTGTCTGTTGTGAGAGGAAATGATGCCAATGCATGGCTAACTAGTGTTGCCAGTATATAATATCAACATCACTGTTATACTGTCAACTGCGAGGGATAGGACGTTGTGTCTTTCACGCACCTCACATCTTCCTTCTCCCTTATTCTTTTTATGTTATTTTACTTTTTTGTGTCATGATTTGTCATTTCCATTTATTTTAATTTCTTCAATCAACGCTATAGAATACTTGAAATAGTGTGAACGGATTAAAAAAATGTACAGCTGCGTGCATTTTGTCTGATTACAATCCCAACGGTCTATACTGATCTGCATACTCTATCTATTCTTACCATTTGCGTAACACTTGTAGAACGGTTTATAATTCAGAAAGGTGTTTTGTAACTAGCATGATTTTTTAAAGGAACGAAAAATGGCGGCAAATTCTCTGGGTGATATCCGATAATGCTGACATAATATGTTTACATCCAAATTGGATGTCTACTTGCGGGAATGGACTGCCTTGTTTTGTATACTTTGGCTAGTGCCTATATATACCAGAGAAAGCAATCATGTGGCATTCTCGAATTTATGTGAAAGAGAAGAAAGGATTTTGTAGAATTTCATTCTCACACAGTTCATCTCTCGTATTTCGCTCTCGCATGTGAAAATGCGAAAATGGCATACCCTAGCAATAACAAAACAAACAACCCCCGCTCGACAAACCGTAATCCTCTTCCTATTGAAGTAATGATGTTGCTTCACTTGTATATATAATCATGGGCTAGATCTAAGTAAGTACTGCACGCACTCAATAGATATAAGCAAGTACTGTACGCACTCAATAACACACAACTGTCAAAATTGTTCATTGCTTGTGTTTTTTTATTCTTTTCTTGTTCCTGTATCATCTAAATTTCTGCAGAGTCAAATTATAAATACTCGCATACAGGGATGTCAGTTGTAGATACATGATTTAAAAATATATATACTGCTCGCTAAAACCTCTCCTTTAGGTTATCCAGCTGATTATCATTAATGAAACGGTGTACAATGCTCTCCACAATGTAACGTTCGGTGTCAAATCCGGAACTTCCCCTAGTTTCAGACTGTCACTCGACCATTACACTGACTATGTGCTCCTCCACGGTCTAATAGGGGCGAAAACTTTTGGATTTTCCTTCCCACATTACTTTCTCTGGAGAAAACCCTGCTGATTAAGTTGGAGGCTAATATGCTATCAACCCAACTCGCATTATCACTTCTGCAGCCATTCCAACTCGCCGACATTGGGTGGCTGTTCCGCCACCATTCTTTTGCTGAAGCGGTTGTCCCAACACGCAGCTTTCTTAGACGGTTGTCCCGACACGTCTCTTCCAAGCGGTTTCTCAACACGCGGTTTTCAGGCGGTTGTCCCGACACGCCACTTCCAAGCGGTTTCCCAACACGCAGTTTTCAGGCGGTTGTCCCGACGCCCAATTTTTCCAAGCGGTAATTCCAACACGCAGATGCTTCATTCTGCGTTGAAGATGTAATTTTGCTCAGGGATACTGAAAAACTACCTGGAAATTCAAGAAGATCAGTATTTCAGTTTCAGTTCTCCAGACAGCGGGCAATCAACAGTACATTTCAATGCTTGGAATCAATTTGACAATCTTCTCAAATTGCTTCGCGAAAAGTTCGCGCTCTTCACTCAGTGAAAGCATTTATTTATCGGCCCTTGTCATTGCTATCAAATATTTCTATCAAATTTTTTTATTAATAAATTACTTTGATGTTTCTACTCTCCGGCAAGGATTTTGTATTTCTAAGTTAACAATGCGTGGCCAAAGGTTGTACCGCTCATGACCACTCTACACGAACTGATGATTGCGCCGGCTAGTGACCATTCTATCCTGGATTCCTCGAGTCGAGAAAGACGCACCACGCTAGATATGGGGTACAGACTAGGGAGCGTTGCTGATTAATGGTCAGCTGCATCCCAATAGGAAGTAGCCCGTGTCGGGCACACGTATAGAGCATCGAAGACTGCAACATACCAATTATGAGAACACTTGTAATACTAACCTCGAGCCAACCGCGAGTAATCGGTTACATATTATTAACATAGTTGTAAGACAAAAATTGTCAAAATATTGGACTCCCGGCCCCGTCAGGCTAACGCCACATGTGCCTTAATAAAAAATATACTTTGGAAAAAAAAAAAAAAAATGCGTGGCTCTTGGTCGTGGAGATCATTCTTCTTTATTTATTTATTTGCGGCCCGCGACACAATAATAATACGTGTTGGTGGCCCCTATGAAAAAAAAGGTTGAGTACCGCTGCTCTAGACATAAACTGTCTTAGGTAAAAATTGAACTTGGTAAAAATTGAACTTGTTGTGCAAAACTCAAGGGCTTGTAAACAATACTTGGATGAGAGATATCAACACTTCACGATTCAGCAAAAATCAGCTGTCGCCGTCGAATATTTATAGCACCTTGAGCCATCTTGTGGAAACAGAACGAATCAGGTTGAATAAACCCCAGAATAAAAAATCAAAAATTGTTAGATGCTAATTTGTTCTCTACAGTGACGAATTATTTAGTTGATGGAGAGACTTGGCGCAGAAAATTAAATTTTTTAGAAATTCTATCATAAAAGTTTCAAAGTACTGTTTGGCAATCCTTTTACGTTGTCCACATACAGTGAAAGACATTCGTTTAGCCACACTTGAAAAAAAAACTTGAAACACTTACAAAACAACTAGGAATGTTCTATTTATCGGGATACTCATTTGCTGTAGTGGTAGTATATTTAAGTCAATTTTATTGAAAGGACGTGCGTCACAATCACAGACACACACAAGGCGGCATCGGTGGATATAAACATTCAAACGTCGTTTTTTCCCGAAACATACGTTTAGCCGCAGGGCATCAAAATCGATTTTTCGCATAATCACCAAGCCTTTATCTGTGTTTTTTCAAAAAATACTTGGGAATGTTCAATTTACAAGATAAATATTAGATGTGCAACGTAAGAAGTTGGTCAGATTAGTGATTTACGAAGAATTTAAAGGAATGGCGAAAGGTATTCTATTGACGGAAGAGGGACGGAAAATAATGAAGATATTCAGTGAACAAAATTTTCCTAATCGCTCGATCGTAACAAAAATTGGTCGATCTGAGAAAGTGGTACGGAATTTCTTTAAATAGTGCCTGAAATATGGGATTTAACGACCAACAAATGGGAACACCAAAGTTACTTTGCGTCTTAAAGATCGAATAAGACACGAAGCAACCAGGAAACGATGTCCTGCTCATACATTAAGGCAGAATCGGTTGTTTCAGTAACGAAGAGGCATATTGCGCGCATCTTGTATGAGTCACCAAACATTATGTGGAATAAACCTCAAGGGAAGCCGAAACTGACCGCCATCTCATTTTCGCCCGGCAATACTTGGAATGGAAACTAGAATGGAGAAATGTTGTATTTTCCTGCGAAAAAAGTTCAATTTGAATGGTCTGGACTGTTACAGTTGCTATTGGTACAATTTAAGTCAACGGCATGTCGTGAGATCGAAGCAAAACTTTGGTGGCGGAAGTTTGACAGTGTGGGGAGCCGTTTCCTATCACTGTAAGCTTCTCATTTGTTTCATTTTAACCCGAATGAACTCCGAAAAGTATCTTTAATTACTGGAGGACGTTTTGATTGGCCATATTGAGAATAAGGCTACCGAGGATGTCGTTTTTTCAGCAGGATTATGCATAGATCCACGTTTCCAAGCAATCGAAGGCATGGTTTGCCGAGAAGGACATTCCGCTTCTTGAATGACCTGCTGGCAGTCGATTGCAAAGTCGATTGATCTTGGCCGAGATGGTCTATGCAAACGGATGACAATTTGACAACATTTCCAGTCTCAAGGCAGTAATTCAGGAATGTTGGGCTATAATCAATATGGCAACACTTTAAAAGCTGTCTGACTCGATGCCAAATCGAGTTTCCAAAGTGATCCGAAATGGAGGTGGACATACTAAATATTAGCTACAGATTGGACTCGAAATTTGCCGCACAATTTTTTTTTTATTGAAATTTTAGGATGCGGCTAAAGGAATGAATGAATTCCACATATTTGAATAACATAGAAAACAAAAAGTGAATTTATACTTTTTTTTAGAATGAATTCGATGAAAATAAACAATAATCGTCTTTTATGAGCAAAACTGTACAAAGAATTGACTTATTTTTAAAAATATTAAGTAAAAATAGGGTGCGGCTAAACGAATGTCTACCACTGTATAAATCTCATTGTTATTAGGCATTCGCTAACAAGGTATACACGTGTTCTGTTAAACTTTTTCTTATTTGTTTGAGAATTAGTTCGTTCTTCCAAACCAGAAAAGTGTGCATTAGGCCTGCTGAAAGTGTGACTTCATGTGACTTCTTGTACTTAAACCGACTTATTTGATATGGATCTACAAAAAATACATGGTGGGACAGTTATGAATAGATTATCAACATGGGACAATTGAGCTTGATGTTGTTTTTTTAAAAGTTGGGAATAAACTATATGTTTTTTTTTTTGTGTTTTCCGTAATATTATGCATAAAAACAACGTTTTATGAAGAATAGTGAAAATCGTCAAAAAGTAACATGGGACAACTATGTAGAATATGAACTATGTAGATTTTTCGTTGAGGTGAGTATTCGATTTTCAGAAAACTTAAATTTTGTCATCTGCGACAATAGTAAATGTATTCCGAATGAACTAATATTTTGCATATGGTATTTTATCGTTTATCATTTTATCATTTCACAGGAAGTCTCGTATGAAAAATCGATATGAAGATTTTCATTGGTACCCTAAACCATACGTTTTGCCTCGTATTCCAAAAAAACGACCCAGAGTGTCGATTTTTGTCAAAACATTTTTTTTCGAGATGACAATAGATCTCGACGTTCATGCAATTTGAAGACATTACGCATAATTTTTTTTTAAAGTCCCGATTTCCTTTACTCTCCCCTTGGGTGATTTTTCGGTTTTCAAAAAACTCAAACATTGACGGCTGTGCGACAGTAGTAAATGAAGTCCGATTACGCTGATATTTTGCATAGGGTAGTTTTTCGTGGGAATCAACATTTTTAATCAAGTTCCCTTTGAAAATTCGAGATGGCCATTTTCATTGACACACTATTGGTCAGCCTACTTATGAATCAAGTGGGCATTGAAAAAAGCGCAACTTTAGTGAGGTCGTGTCATTCTGACTATTCATTTGATTGAGATGTTCGAATTATCGAGAAATCTACCTCTAGCTACGACGGACTTTGGTGTTCTGATAGGATTAACACGTGGGTTTGTTTTGGCTCGTGGTCAGTGTAAACCAATCGTGTAGCCCTCAAATTAGAGTTTAGCATAAACTGACCAGACGTCCCGCGTTACGCGGGACAGTCCCGCATTTCAACAAAATGTCCCGCGTAAGATTCCGTCACGCATTCGGCAAAAGAAACGAAAATGTCCCGCGATATCAATATATTGCAAAAACTTTTATTTGGCAGCCTGTTCAAGAGCGCTTCTAATGCATCCAAAGATTAATACGTTTAGCTGGTTTCATGGCACTGACAGTGTCAACTGGAAGCGACAGCAACAAAACTGGAAAATGATTTTTACAAAAGTCCCCTATTGATCAGCAGGGACCAACGTGAGTCAGACGAAAAGTTCATCTTTGGTTCCCTAGCTCGGTCAGGGCTCAACGTTTTAAATAAGCCGGAAGAACTAGTGTATACTCGACAGGAAGAGGCAGAGTTGTTTGATGAAGTATCGTAAATGAAGCGCTGGGCGGTCTTACGGAAGTTGGCCGGAACCTGAACCATAGCCGATGAAAAGATGTATATCGGCGTGTTATTTTACCTTTTCGTGGCTTTGGTGGTAGTCTGTCTCTCTATTTTGGCCATTCGCCCAAAAGTTTTCTATCGGGCGCAGTTGGGAAGGTTGGTGGTCTTCGCCACAATGTTTATCTCCAGCCGATCCATCCTCCAGTGATCTTTTGGCATAATGGGCTGATCCCAGGTTCGGCATAAAGACCACATAACCTTCCCGACTCCGGCAAGCATTTCGTACTATATATCGCCCCGTTCACCATATGACTCGAAAGAAGAGCGGCTTGGACATTCCCTTCACGTCTGTCAGAGAAGGACCTTCTTCGAGGACTTGAGGTGAATGATATAATCGACATCATCGCTTTTTTGGCCAAATTCTTCTCCACCGTTCGACCGGTTGCTTCGATCTCCCGGCTTAAGAAGCGGCAAAGAGATGATATTGTAAGTACCAGATCGGCTATATCTGGCTTACACAAAGTGCCTCAGGATGTCCAACTCTTTCGCTGTGGGGTGGAGCTTGCAGTATGGAAAAATCATCAAGTTGCTTGACAGTGCTGCTGCAGCGAATCAACAGCATTGAATCATTTTTGTTGTAGACTTAATAAACGTAAGATTTAAAGAAAATTTGTTCCTATAAATTATCTTTCATCGCCATCCGAAATTAGTCCTTTTTTTTGAATGCATACGTTAACACTAAAATCGATGAAAAATGAATTGGAATATTCGAGCATTCCATTCGGTAATTTGAAGAAAATTGTAGAATTTGAATCGTGCTTGCTAGGCGTAAATACTCAGATTGAACGAGTGATTTTCGGGCGTAAACAAAATCTAAACCACCGAAAAATCACAACTGAGTGCCGATACTCAGAAAGAAATAATACTGATCAGTTTAGACTCGCTAAACTACGGTTTATGTTCACAAAACGTATATACATAACGTTTTGTTTTTTGTGTCCCGTGTTAGACCTCTGACCATCTGGTCACTTTAGTTTAGCAACGTTTAAAACTTCCGCTGGTAAACGTTAAGGTGCTGCCCCACGGACGCTATTTCTAGTATATAGTGAGTTATGTGATAGAAAACCAAGGTATAGCAACGAAGAAACACCAAAACTATGAGGTGATAGTTTATAGTTATGACTTGCAAAAAATAGTTTTTAGCTATAACATAGAGAAAATAATTTTGTCGTGTGAACACTCTAGTACTAGTTTTCATGTCATAGCTGCTAACTATCAACTATTCCGTCATGACCCACCGTCGATTTTGAATTTCAATTACGTAGCATATGACAACACCAAGAAGAAGATTTATTTTGTGCTCAACAGATATCCAATTGAGTGCTCAGTCTGTTGGAAAAATGAGTTATCAATTTAATTTTTTTAAGCGTTAACTCGTTTATTTGTACATCATCAGTCGATCAGTATGATGTCGTAGCAAGATTTTTGCTCTCGTTTTTTATCTTTAAACCATTACTAGGACAGAATCAATAGCAACCTATATAATATCAAAAGAAATATTCAAATCGCTTTCCAGTTCTTCTCGGAATATCAGTCTCACAGTGATCAAATTGAAGTATTTGTGTTTAAACTGTTTTAGTGCTGAAAGAGAAATGATTGACGTTACCAACATAACATTATTACTTATCGAAACTTTTCGAAAGTCTTCAAAACTCCCCTGAGTCCTTCCAAATTTAAAAAAAAAACCTAAAAACTTGTTTCTGTTTCAGAATGATACACCCAAAAACAATGATTATCAGAATGAGGAGAACGTGGAAGATTCATTGGAATCAGACGGGAAACAGCCTCCCACTCCAACAACAGATGCAGAAGTGCTCTACTGGAAATCATGTTTCGTCATTCTGAGGAAATTGCGAAAGAATTTCGGATCTTCGTCGCCCAGTTCCTTAAGAAGATTTTTTTCAACTCCCAAAAACTCACGCCGAGTAATGTATGTTCTCACCCTGGATCTGCGGGTTTTCTGAGTGTGTCTTTTGAGAAGTATGTACGTCAGAATTGCCGCGACTTTTTCTTCTGTTTAAGATTTATGTCCATGTTTATGTTCTGATAAAAGTATTTCTGTGATGACACTCACAAAAATAGGTTGAATTATTTATGGCTGTCAACCAAAAAATACAGAAAAACAAAACTTAGTCGTGTGTACACCAAAAAACTGTAGGCCTTAGTACTAAACGGTAGTTTTCTACTGCATAGCTTCTATTATGTCATAGCTGAAACTTTCCAAAAATTGTTTCCGAAATCTCATAGAACTATGACTATCACGTCTATGTTATAGAGAACTATATTATAAATTTCATGTGCCGTGGGGCAGCACCTTTAGTAACACAAATATCGACAAACCTGATCGATCGGAGACAGATAATTCCAAAATTCTAAATTCACCTTCGATTCGTTAATCTATAAAAATAATGAGAAAAACGTTGCCTAATCCACCAACCGCTACAGATAAGCATGTTAAGTTCCACGCGATTAATTTTTTTCTAGAAACCAAAAGAAACACCGAAATCTTCCAATCAGTTCCTTTCCCTCCGATCGTCTCTGTCATGGGAGAGAGAAAAAAATAGTCTCCAGTACTTGACTGACCGCAGGGTTTACGTCAAACAAACATCGAAACAAATACGTACTCGGGACTCGGCAGCCCGAGCAAAAGGTGGTGGTGGTGGTGGGAATGCAGACGAGAATGAAGACGTTCGATTTGCTATCTTATCTCGGCTTCTCGGCAGTAGATAGGACACGAAGCCCCAGCCAGCAGTAAACGCGTTATTTTTTCTACGATAAAAAAAAATATTTGCTCAAGGCTTGGGTGCGTCAAAGTCCGACGATGTGGAAATAGTTTTGAGCCGTTCGATGAACGATTCCCGTAATTGCTCCGTAATTTGTCAGTCCGCGCTAGGTTATGGTAATTTTTGCAAACTAATGTCATCCATATTTGGGTACTTTCGGTTCGCGTAATGATGGTGACGCAAAGATAGACACACATATAGTAGACTTGACAACACAGAGTACGATAACGATTTTTAGTATCGGCTTAGAAATGTTTTGCTATTCACTGTGGTGAACCGGTGAGTGTGACATTGATTGCATTCTCGGTGACTGACAGTGTACTGCAGAAGGTAAACAGGTGATCGGGAGGAAAGTAGTAATCGATTACAGGTTATTTGACTTCTTGATAAACCCATTGATTCATCCTTCTCGATACCATTTATCTCGACGGGGATTTTCTCAATGTTTCCGTTGGGAAATAGTTGAGTCAATATAACATTTATTCAGATCTATAATACAAACACTTCGGTTTCGAGAATTCGTGTCACAGTTTGGACAGTATGCGTCAAAACATGTCAGGAAAATTACACTTCCTGTAGTTTTTTGATTGCACCAGATTCGCTTATGAACTCATAAATTATATCTTGAGGACTCCATGTAATACTATCGCGTTTAAGGTCTTCATAACTATTACCCTTTTGAGTCTGGCTCAAGGTATCCTAAACTCCTACTTTTCTTCAGCTCTTCGTTTCGCTCGTTACTCTTCCGAAACCGGTTGCATATTGCTTGCACGCTACCAGACTTCTTAAGAGATTCACCGCCTCGTTCGCTCGAATTCTGTCCCAGGTTCTGCACACTACCCATCTTCATCGCTTCACCACTGATATCCACCATCAAACTCTGGCGACACAAGGTGGAAACTGCATTCATTTTGCTCAAGTCCTTACTGCTTCTCCTGAGTTTAACTTTCCTTAATTTCGACGCCAAATTCGACAGACCAAATCTACTACTACTGCTACTATGGGCACTCACCGTCCTCGATGAAATCTCTTCACCTGTCGATCCCACCATCGATCCCCCGGAAACGTTTCTCGGCAGTGATTCGTAGTAACTCTCCTGTTGACTGTCTTCTCCATCGCCGGTACTAGCACTGGTAATTATACCCGCACTAGCACTCTTCATCAGACCCATATCATCCGCGCTACTTGCGCTGGCCGTGCTAATCTGACTAATACGGTTATTCCACATGTGTTGCCTTTGCTCTTCCACCCTAGCCGCTGAACTGCTTCGCAAGAACTCCTCTTTGGCCCTTTTCAACTTCAACGCTCGTTGGCTCATCGGTCCAATTGTTTTCTCCTCGTCCACCGGAGTAGCTGGAGCCGATCGCGTTGAATGCTGGTGCGTAAATTTTTTCCTAGATGTCATTCGAGGACTGGCAGGGTTCGCTCCATCCCTAGCAACTCTCTCGTCGTAACACTCTGCCGCAACATCCTCCCCGGGAACCGATCGGCACCTGGTATATTTTTCTCTGGACACCTTCCTGATCGCTCCCTTTCCAGCGCCCCCCTGTGGGGACTCTGTCCGTTTCTTGTAGAGTCGCTCTTTCTTCAGAGTCTCCGTCCTGTTGGTCTTGCTGCTCTCTTCCGGGTCCTTCCGTTCCATTCGGGCCAATGTATCGCGCCTTCTCAGACTATCGTACGCCAAGAAAGTCATTCGCGGTGAATCGCTGTGCTCACCCTCGTCCGCATTGCTGCATTCCCCTCTCTGTCGTCCGCTCTCGATCATTCCCGTGCTGGATGATTTCATCACCCTAACGACCGGACAGTCATTCTTGTCGGACTCCCGGGCTTTCTGTTCCAGCTCAAGTTGCTTCAGCGATTTTCGTAGGCTTCCTGCGCTTGCCGACTTGGACAGCTGTCCAATATTCTCCTGGTATCGCTCGGTTTGCTTTCTCACGCGTCGATCGAGCACCGGTGATCTCCATGCCACCGGAGAGCCGGATCCCGAACTTTGCGGTGAGTTGCCCGTCCGTTCCGATGACAAACGTTCGTTGTATTTGGCAATCATGAGCCGAATGTTGGGTGACAGTTCTTTGATTGGCACACTTTTCTGCTGCTCCAGCCTTCGTTGAGTGCTCGGAGATTGTGGCAGGGGAGGCAAATTGGTCACCAGCTTCTGGTCGTTTTTGGGTGGCTCTGGTCGGTCATTCCGATCCGATGTGCTTGACGATTCGAGCTCGTGGCTTACCACCACCGAGGTGGTGTTTGCTGTGCCACCGTTCGTGGATTCCCCCTCGACAGTGGTGAATATTTTTCGTTTTGTTTTCACCAACACGCTCGCCGTGCAGTTGACAGTTGTCGATGTATTCGTGACAGCGGCGGCTTGAGGCTCGAGCAACTCGACGCAAGTTTCCGTTGGCGATATGAGGATTTCTCCGGTCACGCTGACGGACGCAACCGGTGCAGCAGCGGATGACCGCTGCTGTTGGTCTGTTTTTGAATTTGGTTTGATTTTGAGGACGTAAACGACATCCTCCGCTTGTTGCTGGGGGAGCTTTTCCGTCGAATCTGACGGCTTCTTCGCTCGACTCGTTTTGCGCTTAGTTTTCCTAGGAATGTCGAGCACGTAGTTTGTTGGACTGTCGTCACTATCACTTTCGGTTTTGCTGTTCTGCCGTGAGCCCATTCGCTTGATTCGTGTTTTTTTCCGCGAGCCGTTACTCAGATTGCGAGCGATTTTTTTGCTCTCGCGATCGCAGCTTCGATCTTCGGGAAAGCTTCCTTCCACATAGGTGGATGAATCGGGCGATTGTGAAGTCAACGGAACTGGGTCCGACTCGGAACTGACGGGGAAAAGCCGTACCTCAGTCTTTGTGGTGTCCAATTTGTTTACCTTCACGGCGTTGCATACAAACGTTGGCGTCACATTGATCGTGGCCATGCTTCTGAGACCATCGGTAGACCTCTGTATCGAGCTGGTGGCTTGCGCTCCAACAGCCGGTGTAATACTGATCTTCGGTATGTCCTCGTCGGTTCGTGTCGATGCACCCGATGCATATTTCATGTACGAATGCAACGATTTCTTCAGGTCCGCTACATGAGAGTTGATGATTTGAACGTTCTCTAGAACTTCTGATGGATCCCGAAGCGACCCATCATCGAACCGATACAGATAGCGTAGAATTTCCATCGCGAGATCTTTCATATAGGAGAAAAATGCAATACTATCACGCGAGCCGGTTTCAACGAACTCCGGCAGAGTAGCGATCAATGCCCGAAGCACTATTTTGAGCCGTCGCACCTCATCCCGATCGACAGAGTCCTGTTCACGGAGCTTTATCAGAAGTTTGGTGGAATCTTTCAGGATCGTACTGCTGCTACTAGAAGGCCTTGAAACGCGGTCAGAGCTGCAAACACGATTAAACAAGTGAATTCATTTCCCCGGATATTAATTTCTGGTACACTTACTTGTTTTTGTTCTGACCGATTGTGGGACGTTCTTTTGAATCAGCAGCAGTAGCAGATAGAGGATCAACGACCTCCTGTATGTCATCCTCGACTTCCACCAGCACCGCACGGGGCTCCTCACGTTCCACAGACAGCTCGAGCTCCGGATTGGATGAAACCCTCCGATTGGATGCCGAATCCTTTCCGTTGCTCTCCTTCAGCTCATCAGCATCGTTCAACGAAAGACTGGATGGTTGATGCGATATCGATTGCGACGGTGGGTTCGGTGAAATACTATCCATCGACAGCGATCGACCAAGACCTGGTGATTTTTCTCCTGCAAATGAAAATAACCACATTTAGTAGTGCTAAAATTTGGCAGTGATCGATGAACTCACGCTTCGCTTCCGAAACATCGCCACGATTCTCGATGATCACTGGCGCATAGCCTGGATGCAGCAACGCTATTGTTGACGCCTCTGGTCCGATTCCCTTCGCCTTTTCCCATTCAAATAATCGTCGCGTAAACTTTCTCGATATGCCTTCGAACTTAATGAACCCTTTCGTCGTTTGAACGACCAGTTCCTTCTTCGGGTGATCTGTGCTCGTAACCAGCGCCTTCAGCTTGGACAATCCCTCGCCCTTGTGTTCCTCTGTGGGTTTAGTTTTCTTCGCGATCGCGCCGGTAGTTTTGGACGGCTGTCGTTTTGTCGATGGTTCACCACCTCCTCCTGACTGCGATGTCTGGACTGCGCCAGATGGAACCTTGTTGGCTGCCTTCATTTGTTTCCATTCAGCTGAAAAATATGAACGGAGTGAAATTATGGACACCAGTTTCGAACACATTCAATGATCATTATTACATAGCTTTTTCTGGAAATCTTCCGGCAAATCCTTTGCATTCGGCAACTGAGCTAAACCCTGTCCATCCAGTTTAATTTGACCCGTCTTCCACAGTTGCCAATCGGTTACCGGTTTTTTCTTTTGGTCCATTGGGGAATCTTTCGGCGTGTTTGAATGAGATTCTTTCTTCGGTGGTGGCTGATGCTACGTACAGAAAAAAACTTATTTAGAATATCAATCGAACCGCAAGATGAGTTCCTTCCCTGAGTTCATCGGAGAAGGACGTGTTCTTCTTTCGTTCCATAGTGAAAAGAAAATATCAGGATATTTTTTACTATTTTGCTACCCATTTTTAAAATTTGTATTTTTTACAGATATACATGCCCCTCCCAGTCACAATGATAACCCAACGGGGAACCCCGCTTCAACACTAAAATCAGCTTCCCAGATTAAGTCCTATCCCGAAGATGGATCTAATGAACTTTGCCATGTTTTTTTTCACCCCCGTCAGAATGATCTGTGAATTTCAACAATTGCCAGAGAACTGGAAAATAATTTTAGCTCGTTCGTTTCCATAAAGCTAATCAGACAAAACAAGCTACGCGCGGTTGTCAAAGACCGCAAGCTAGCCACTGAGATTACCCAAATGCAACCTTTTCACGGAGGAATATCTTGTTTATATTCGTGCAAAAGATGTTGAAATCGATGGCGTCATCACCGACCCTAGTCTAACGTGTGATGAAATATTACACGAAGGAAAAGGTCGATTCAATGCTGACATTATTGATCCTCTGAAGCTACTCCCTTGCAAGAAATCTTCCAACGTCAATATTTTATTATATTGTTTTATGTTGGTAGCGCTGCATTGTTTATGACATATCGATTTGAGGTTAGGATTAATATGAAATGTATTCAATGAAAATGATTTCGAAAGTTCATAAACACTTCTGTGGCAGGAAAACAGAGCCGGTCTGTTGTTCTTTGGACCGACTATGTAAAAAGTATTAAAGATGTGTATCAAGAAATGTCCATTAAGTCAATTATGCGGAGGTACAACATCAGATCTGATTCAACATCTGGTTTCTTCAAAGACACGAAGGTACTGCATGCAGGGCTCTGCATAGTCATAGTCAACTGAGGATAGTCAGCTGACTTTCTGACTGACTATATCCATAGTCAGTTAGTAATGACTTCTGGCTTCTTCACGCAGTTTCTCCGCCAAAACGACTGAACAGTTAGTGGGGCGTTTAGTCGCTATCTCCCTCTACCGACTAGACTATATTATTTCATTCTTCCCAGTCAAATTGTCCTCATTACATTTTGAAGTGACTTCCTCCAAAACGAATTTGTTCCTCTCTTTTCCTCTCCCATGTACAGGTGCATGAATCGATGTTTGAGTTCAACGTGGTTTGACATACGCTACAGGTGAGCTAGTTTCTATTGTATCGTACATGAAAATTACTTATATTATTACACAGCTCAATCCGAAACGTAGACATGTGATGACACAAAACAAGAAAAAACAAGCGATGTACATTGCTTCGTATCTAGAACGATACTGAAAGTTTGCTCAGCGAGTTTTCCAATTGCTCGATATTGACGGCATGGGTAGGGAAGCTCATAAATGACAAATGTATGAGAAAATGGAACTGATTCTACTTTTCATCAATTTAAACCGTTTACACACCAGGGGATTGTAATATATAGCATAAAAACAAATCTTAGAGAATTTCCGATTCATTTGGTGTGTAAATCGTCAAAATCCGTTCGCGGCAAAAATAGTTATTAACGTCAAGTTTATTTCAAAAAAACGTGACCTGTTTTCTGATTTGGCACACTTAATGAAAGACGTAGTTCTACATCAAAATCGAACCGCAATTGTTTACCTTGATTCGCCATTCGTCCAGCTTCTTCTTAAAATCTGGCGAAAGATTCTCCTCAACCATTGGGCCCTGTTGATCTCGCTTTGGGCTGCTTGGAGCTTCCTCCTTCAGCATTTGGTTTACTAAAAGAAAAACTTAAACCTATAATAAATTTTATGTTCATCGATACGGAGAGCCTTACTTGGACTGTTGGTAAGCAGCAGAGCAGCGGGCCTCAGCCGCTCCCATTCTTGCTGCTTGGCGTCAAATTCTCGCTGAAGTTTCTTCTGCAATTCCATATATCCTCGTTCGATCTCCTCGCGCTGTCTCTGGAGACACGTGGCCTTCGGTGAAGGCTTTCGGTGCAACGTATTCTGGTCCGACACTTCCTCACTCGAAAAATCCTCCATTTCACCCTCGAAAAACCCATACATTTTGCTAGGACTTTCCGGAACAGACGCTTCTCCACCACCACCTAATCCGCTACCATCTGCACAAGTTTTTCGCTTCGGGGAGTGCTTTGTGTGATCTTTCTGGAACCCAGGTGAAGAAACTGACAATTCAGCTGCAGCTCCGTCTCCAACATCCAACGTTTCCTGGCGTAAGCTAAGCGGCTTGGGAGGAGACTTTCTCGTCTTGCTGCTAATACTGCTACTTTTGGATTCCACAGGAACCCCTTCAGGTACGGATTCGATCTCCGGTATGTGTCGGCTTTTCCGCGAATTTCGGCTAATGCTGGAATCTTTTCCAGCCCCTGATGACGACGCGGTTCGATCTCCACTACCACTGCGTCCCAGTTTGCACTCCGTCCTACCGTCATTGCCGTCATCACTGGAGAACGTGGCCGGAAGTGAGCCACAGGGGGAATTGGGACAGCTATTGTTATCGCCGGGCGGAATGGCCAGAAAAGTGGGCGTATTGTTCCGATGACCCGGAGAAGTTTGACTGGATGAGAATGAATCCGACCGTTGAAGTTCGCAGGCTTCAACCGAATCACACGGGCTTGCCTCTCGGCTGCAACCCACACTGTTGGGAGATTTGGTGTTCCGTCGTGAGCTATTTGACTTGAGCGAACCCCGGTGATTCTTGACGATACCTTTCACCTTACTCCAGGCGGACTTGTTCTTGCCCTGAGAGGTGAAAACAAGCGGTGGTTAAGAATACAGTTGGCTCAAGAGCAGTAATGGTACCTTATCCATCTGTCGTATCGGATCCAAAATGGCATCTCCGTCGAGAGATTTACTTCGCCGGGAGTCCTCATCGTGCGAACGAGGGCGGTCGATGCTTTTCACCGAGTCACGTTTGAGAGCTGCAAATGTACGAATACAGATTTATAAATACAATATTTAAACTTTTGTGTGTATTTCGGATTTAAATTGAGGTATTAAAAAACTAAAGCTTGAACCATTTAGAATCCGGAATCACAACACCAGTTGTATTTCGGTTTGTTTAGGTTTTCAAAGTGGTCGATATCGACCCCTTGGGGTAACTAGCCTTGAAGTAGCCGTACACTGTTTGTTCGGAGGTCAAATAATTGACACTTTTGACAGATGAAGTTTGGTTTAAAATTTGTATAAACACTATTTTGTTTGCCACTCTTCAATTACCAACAGTCAACAGTCAAACATCGAACATGGGAAAAATTCGAATGAAATATTTAAGGTAACCTTAACCAATAACTGAATATTTGCTTGTCGTGTTTTGTGTCAAAGATCTGAATTATCAGTCGAAAAGAATCAAACAGCTGGCTTCGGTCAAACAGTGTATAAGAATCCTTAGTAGCCAGTACCAGCTACTGGAAGGATGGTATATTGTTCGTGAATGATTTCATACCAAATTTATTTGATTGGCTATGAGGCTGATGAAACAATTGACCATGACTTCACCAGGTAGCTCACTTGGCGCTTTGCTTAAAAGAGACGGTCCATCGCCTTTCATTATGTAGTGTATTTGCTACAGTTCTGCTCTTCGTATGTGTGTAAGCATATTCCAGATGAAACTACGCAAACTAATAGCTGTCTTAGCTAGTGAGTGTGATGAGATTCAGGAAATTCTTGAATCCAATTACTGCATATCTGGCAAGCAAAGAGTGCTTGCCAGATTTGAACCACTCCGAATCTACTTTGGATTTGTGAAACATATTAATCATATTTATTATATTTATTTTTCACAAATGAGTTCATGCAAACACTAAAAGATCTGAATAAAGTTGCGTTTGATCAACAAAATTACGAGAGTTTGGAGAGCTGATCATGCTAGACCCGTCCAATGTTATCAGAAGAAAACATCAAACCATACTACCACTTAAAGAAAATTTTCCTATTCTTTCAGATAATTGATGAGGAATTCAGAGAGCTGCGCAATGTCGATTTTTCAGACTATTCTCCGGATGACCGAACCAATGTAGTTATCTTTTGGGGTAAAGTTCTAGCCACAACTCAAGTTTAAGTATAATGCGTCGATATATGGTAAGAAGAACTAATCGTCAAAACATGGTTTACACATCAGGCGTAAAAATGTTGATTGATTGATTGTGTTGAATTATAGAGACTTCAAACTTTTGCAGCTCTAGTCCTGAGAAGGTCGCTTGGGGACGTGTGTCCAAAATACTTCTTCACCTGCCTTGAGAAAGACACTTCATTACCACTGCTCGTCAACAAACCGTGTTCGCTCCCACAAATGTCAGAATTGCCGTTCGGACGTATCCCGTAAGTTTGAACTTATTTACATAGATGGTATCCAAACAGCACTAAACATTGACTACAGTTTCGCCGGCACGGTTGATTGTCGTTAAGAACCAGCACAAAAAACGAAGCTGCAAATTATGCGCCAGTGGCGGTACCACGATCAAAGCACTCCCTGAATCACATTAGCCGAGTCAGCTGGCGGAAGCATATGCATAAAGGTTACTAGGATACTATTTTCAACGACAACTGTTTATTTATTATACTGCTTCAAATACCTTCGACGAAATCAAATGTAACCATACCAACGTAAGTAATAACATAAACAAATCCAAAGTTTTCGTCTTGCCATTCCTCATACGTCACCTGTTCCGTCATTACGAGCCACCTGTTAACTCCACCATCTTGGTGGCAACTAGGCAAGGAATCGACTCAAACTTCAGAGAACATAATCTTTACATGAGGAAGAACACAATATCTTTTATAAAAAATAAACTTTTGAAACAGCTGAAAAAATGATGGCAATATAGTTGCCATTGGCCGTTACCCCCATTTCATTGTGCCTTTGGTTGTACAAAAATTATATTATAATATATAATTTGAATTTTTTTTCAAATACACCTTTTTTATCGAAGAAACTATATGAAATTACACAGCAGATCCAAAATGAACCCTTACAGTGAAAAACTTATGAACTTATGAAATTTAAACAGACTACTATAAGAAGTTTTTGGTTAAACAAAATATTGAAATAATATTCCAAGTGAGCAAAAACAATTTTTTTTCTGTGGGTGGCAATATAGCTGTTACGGCCTTAGAACAGATTAACCAACCGCAAAGTTTTTAAATTAGTAAGACTTCTGTATGAATAAGACAGAAACTAGAAATAGATTTTTATTCAAAAAAAATGACTAAAGGGGTCTGAGGTATCACTTGATTCTGGAAAAGGGGTCTATTCCCAAAATAGTTTGAGAGCTCCTGGTTTAGGTTAAAGATACAGATAATTTACTGTTCTTTACAGAAAAAAAATATTTTAAAGTTTTGATGAATTTTCGTACTTTTCTTCGGATACCTTCGATCAAAGTTTGGATTCTCTGTTGGTCAACCGTATTTAAAACTTCATCGGCCTTTGTGAGTCTTAATACACGGAGGGAGATGTTTCTGCAGATAGTCATTCCTTTATATTTTCGAGTCCATTGTCTTGTTCATGACCCGAACCTTGGTTTTCTGTCCACATCTGCAAATTCCTTGAAAAATCAAGAGTTTGCGGGCAAATTTATCGGTGAAAATGAACTTTTTTTTTCGCTGTATTATAGTGACTTTCAGCCTTTGGCTGGTTCGTCACTTGGATTTATTCCGTTGAAAGAATGTTGGGAGTGAGAATTAAACTCGTGACCTTTAACGTGTAAGGTACGGATGTTAACCACTACGCCAGATCGCCTCCTCGAAAACACACTTAAATTTGCTGGGAACATCTCCCCTGGCAGTGGCCTTATAAAATTACAGTCCTCTCGGCTTTTTTTTCTGAAAAATTCATAACTTTTTAACTATTGGAACAATTCAGAAGATCGATATGTCAAACTATGGCCAGTTAGCTATTCATGGAACATGGAAATGTTTCTATGGGGGTCAGACAATCCTTCTCCTCCCTAAAGGAGGGGGGGAGGGTGTTGCATAACCCGAGAACTAATCAAGCAAATTGAACAAAATGAGGTATATGGAGGTTTTAGGAAGCAATAATAATTCTATGGTGGTTCGACACATCTACCCCCTCTCTAAGGGGAAGGGGGCTGCCATACAAATGAAACACAAACTTCTGCATAACCCGACAACTAATGAAGCAAATGGAGTCAAATTTGGGATGTGAAGGTTTTTACTGGAATGGAGAGGGGGTTCCATAGAAGTATTACACATATTTCAACCAAACATATGACAATTGAAAATTTTCGGAAAAAGAGAATGGGAAAATTCGGAAAATTCAATTCTCATATGTTCTACAATTACATAGTGACAAGTGTTGTTAGTCCATTAGATGTTTGCGCTAACGAAATTGATCTTTGTTCGAAAGTGGAAATGGATTTCAATGTGATAAAATGCCGTTCCTATAGCTTCTAGTAACAAAACGTGAATGCTTGAAGGAATTGTGTTACTGATTCTATCATATGGCTCATATGGCGTCAGCCTAACGGGGCCGGGAGTTCAATATTTTGACAATGTTTGCTTACAACTATGTTAGTAATATGTAACCGATTACTCGCGGTTGACTCGAGGTTAGTATTACAAATGTTCTCATAATTGGTATGTCGCAGTCTTCGATGCTCTGTACGTGTGCCCGACACGGGATACCTGCTATTGGGATGCAGCTGACCATTAATCAGCAACGCCCCCTAGTCTCTACCCCATATCTAGCGTGGTGCGTCTTTCTCGACTCGAGGAATCCAGGATAGAATGGTCACTAGCCGGCGCAATCATCAGCTCGTGTAGAGTTGTCATGAGCGGTACAACCTTCGGCTCTTATTGAATGATCAGTTGACTGCACAACCTTCGGCCCGTGCATCTGTAAAGAGTGTGTGTATGTATTGCCGCGACTAAGTAAAAGTTTATCGATCGGATAGGAGGGATATGAAACGGGGACACAACGAAGGAAACATCATATAACGTTGACATCGGAGTTTCTGAGGAACAGATATAGATGAAGCAGAAGATCAGGATCCCGGCTACCTAAGATATCCCGGACGGGGATATCCGATTGTCTGCCTTGTGCTCTCAGTGCTCTAGAGAGCTGAGAGCGAGCAGCATGGAACCGGATACACGACCAGACAACATGCTCGATGTCGTGGTAGCCATCGCCACAATCACAAAGATTGTTTGCTGCGAGCCCAATGCGATAGAGATGCGCGTTTAGGTTGTAGTTATTGGACATAAGCCGAGATATCACGCGAATGAAATCACGACCTACATTCAATCCCTTGAACCATGCACTCGTCGAGACCTTAGGGATAATCGTGTGTAACCAACGACCGAACTCATCTCCACTCCACATGCGCTGCCAACTTACGAGCGTGTACTGACGAGGAATGTGGAAACATTCATTATAAGCAATTTTCCTTTCAAAAAGTGTACCTTCTAAAGCGCCCACCTTAGCTAGCGAGTCCGCTTTCTCATTCCCCGGAATCGAGCAATGAGAGGGAACCCATGCTAAGGTAATCTTGAATAATTTTTCGACCAAAACACTCAATAGTGGTCTTATTCTTGTTAGGAAATAAGATGAGCGTTTATCAACTTTCATTGAGCGGATTGCCTCTATTGAGCTGAGACTGTCTGAAAAAATAAAATAGTGGTCGATGGGCAATGTTTCAATGATCCCTAATGCGTAATACATCGCACCCAGTTCAGCGACATACACGGAACAAGGATCTTTGAGTTTGAAAGAGGCACTGGAATTTTCATTGAAGATGCCGAAGCCAGTGGACCCGTTTATGAATGAACCGTCAGTAAAGAACATTTTATCAGATCTAACTTTCCCATATTCTGCCGAAAATATCGGCGGAATAGAATCGGAGCGTAGGTGATCTGGGATTCCATGGATTTTTTGTCGCATAACTGACTAACTGACTATATCCGTATTCAGTTAGTAATGACTTTTGGCTTTTTCACGCAGTTTCTTCGCCAAAACGACTAAACAGTCAGTCAGGCGTTTAGTCGATATCTCATTCTACCGACTCGACTATATCATTTCATTCTTCCTAGTCAAATTGTCCTCATTGCATTTTGAAGTGACTTCCCCCAAAACGAATTCGTTCCTCTCTTTCTCTCTCCCATGTACGTGTGCATGCATCGATGTTTGAGTTCAACGTGGTTTGACATACGCTACAGGTGAGCTATATTCTTTTGTATCGTACACGAAAATTACTCACACGTATAAAATAGCGTGCAGTGTGTGTGCGCTATTTCGTACGCTATTTACTAATACTAGCGCGAGGACCTTTGTAGCATACTTGATAAATCTCTAAGTTTGAGCTCACGATGGGTAGACAATAAACCATCAATTGATGGGGTAACTCCTTTTTTGCATCAGAAATCATGTTTTCGTTCCTCTTTATATGGACGTAAAAATAAGATTGCCTTTCGGAAACGTGGCTAACTGATAGCATAAATGAAAATGTAATCGCGATTGAAAGGTATAAACTTATAAAAAACGATAGGAAATATAGCGGAGGGGGCGGAATCTGCATCTACTTCAGGAACAACAAAACTTGTAATATAATTTCCCAATCTGAATTGAGGACAATGGATGATATCGATTTGACAGCGTATCATTTTGTCGACGTTTTCTTTAATCAAAACAAGTTTTTGCTTGGTATTTTCTATAACCCTCCCCAAAACAGTTTTTGCTTGGTATTTTCTATAACCCTCCCTCGGAAGTATTGTATGATAAATTATCAACTTTAGCTCCACTATATTCCAACACTGTTGTTGTTGGGGATTTCAACGTTAATTTGAAGAAAAATGATAACCGAAGCAATAATTTTATAAATGCTATGGAGAACTCTGGTTTCAAATGCATCAATTCTGAACCTACACATTATTGTGCTGGAACAAGTTCACTCATTGATTTGATGATAACTGACAATCATGATTTTTTATTTAATTTTATTCAAGTTTCAGGTTCTGGATTTTCCAAACACTATATAAAGGGTGTGTCACATCAAATTGCATCACGGAAAAAACGCTGTAGAAATTTAATTTTTAGGAATTATATCTTCAGCTTTCGCTTATAATCAGATAAGAGTGTATAGATCACGTTGGCCATGCTTCACTGTCAATTTTTCGTAAATTTGGAAAAATGTCGTCGAACGAAAAAGAGCGTCGTGAATTAATCCTGTGCACTCATTTCGAGAATCCGGAGTTGTCACATCGGGACATCGGTAAGATGCTGGGAATCGTCCAATCCACGGTCAGCAAAGTACTAAAACGATACTTCGAGAATCTAACCATCGACCGGAAGGTGAAGAACGGCAAAAATGGATCCTCCGTCAGTGAAAAAGATCACAAGCGCGTAGTTAAGCAGTTTAGACGTGATCCGAGAAGTTCGATCCGGGATGTCGCCAATAAGCTGAATTTGTCAAGTTCATTCGTCCAGCGGACCAAGCAGCGGGAGGGCCTGCGTACATACAAGGTTCAGAAGGCTCCTAACCGCGACGAAAGGCAAAACATGGTGGGGAAGACGCGAGCCCGGAAGCTGTACACCGAAATGCTGACGAAGCCGCATTG